>NC_060151.1:4973759-5012299 GCF_021292245.1 Micropterus dolomieu
CAGCTAATCAATACAGGGAGGCCTCACAGCAAGGACATAAGCTCACTTATAGGACAGGATTTAAACTGTGTGTGTGTGTGTGTGTGTGTGTGTGTGTGTGGCGCTGGGGTGGGGGGGTTCTAGAAGTGTTAGAATCTATGCATTCATGCATGAATGACTTCACTGGTGCTAATGTGCCTCTACGTCTGCATGTGCAATGATACATGCAAACACATGCACATTTTAAATGCACTTGTACTGTTAACACTCTACAAAGCAGACAGGTCACACTGGACAGGAACTAAGGTAGGTGAAAAAATATAATATAAAATAATCACTTTTATTTATTTTTTTAACCAGGATTGTAGTTTATTCCTAAAGGATGCAATGACAAATTTAGACCAAAAAAACATTGTGCTGCACAGGAAGAGTATGCTTTATAAATTATATATACGTATAGGTTGTATACTCTCTCACCTCCAAGAGAAACAGTGCTGCAACATATCACTCCCTTCACTTCCACATCTACCTCAAAACAGAGGAAATAAATAGAGTACTTAAATCCAAAGGGAAGTTGCATTGTTACAACAGCCAAGTCACATCAGTCTCACAGCAAACAACATAAGGACACTCAAAGAGGATAACAAATAGAATAAAGAAAATATACCAAAAACCCTACACTAAAATCTTTAATTAAAAACTGAACTAAACTAAAATTAAGGCCACAACTGTTAGTATATAGATTGATAATGCCTGGTAATATTCATAGTGCATGTATGTATGTAATGCATATTGATGCCTTGTACTGATATGCCATGGTGCTTCATTGGTGGAGCTCAGTGTAACGGGTTTACATAAGCTACTGTTGTGTAGTTCAATCTAAAACAGTTTATCATTTTTTCTGTTGATGGTGCAGTTTGTATGTAAAATATGACCATGTAACCATGTTTAGTGGGATGAAAAGTGCAATATTTCCCAGTGAAATGCTGTGCAGTACCAGTGTAAAGAACCATAAAAGTACCATAAAATTAAAAAACTGACTACTGAAAGTAGGGGAGACCGGGGATGGTTGTAACAAGGGTCAGTTGTAACACGTCCAATTTCTCCAATCAGGAACAAGTTACCAATCACCTTACACTACACATGCTTAATTTAGACCTTTTTCCACATGCAGAATAGCCATTTTTAGAAGGAAAAAAATAATTTTGAGGTAAGAAAGTATATTTTTGTCATTTATTTTTTGTTGTTACAGCATTGCTTACTTTGTAGTTAAACTCATCAAACTTGAGGCCTGTACTCCAGGAGTGCCATGTCTGTCACCACTGTGCCGGTGCAAGACAAACAAGCACAAACACACACTAATATTCAATTGGTGCACATTTTGTTAAATTGTATTATTATGTTCACTACTATACACTACATTGACTGATAGAAAATAAAATACTTGGGTCACCCCTACACATACACACAGACACACCAATTATGTTAAAACATTATTGAAGTGTTGAATATAAAGCTTTCCATATCATTTTTTTCTTTTATTCCTTATTACATAATGTTACATTTTACCCCAGCGTATGTTACAACTAACCCAGACCATGGTGTGAATTATAACGTTTTACTCCTTGTGTGTGAGACAAACAATGCATTTTCTGTCTGTGTTGCAGAAATAACAGTAACATGATTTAATAGCAGACGTGTGTAAGTGTAACCAGCTGCCCCTGAGAACGTACTGCACGGTCCTGACTTGAACCGGCGACCTCGGGTATGGGAGGTGGACATGCTGACGAGGAGGCAAAAACCCATGGGCACTAGTGTCTGTCGACAGTGCATCTCTTAAGGTGTCAGGGAGGGAGGTTTACTCACTGCACGGCCTTGCTGGCTTCCGTCACATAAGCATAGGTGTCATTTTGGGTCCCCACCACATTTTAAAATGGCTGATGTTGTCCCCACCACTTTTTGAAAGCATTTGCTAAACGTTTTCTAAAAATATTAACTTTCAACAAGACATGTTGAATAATAAATAACAATTCTATGAGAAATAAACCGTTCTCATGGAATTTTTATTGCACAATAAGAAATCCATCCAGCCATCCATCGTCAACCATTTATCCTGCTTACAGGGTCGCGGGTGGGGGCTGGAGCCAATCCCAGCTGACATCGGGCGCAAGGCGGGGTACACCCTGGACTGGTCGCCAGTCCATCGCAGACAATAAGAAATCATGAAATGCAATTTAAATATAGAAGAAACAGATCTTCCTTTTCCAAAAAAAATTTCACTTTGGCTAAAAAAACAAGCTGCTGATTACTGCAGTATATTGTATTTTTTTTATTCTGATTTGTCACTGGCCCCCCTGAAAATTTCTCTAGAATGCAGGAAATTAAGAGTTTAATGACCCCCAGACTCCCCAATCAATTATTTCATCTAAATAATATTGGAGTATCTTCTTGTCTTGTTCCCGTGAACACACTGACTTAAAAGAGCTCAGAGGGAGAGACAGAAATGTCAAAAATTTTACAACCATACCCGGTCTCCCCTACAGGACTTGAGGAAATGTACTTAGTTACAACCCAGCACTGTGTGTCATCCAGGTAAGAGGTCATATACCTATTATACAGTAAGTATATAAGTACATAATACATGTAATAAGAATTAATAGGCTATTGAGATAATAGTAGTAGTTAGTACTCACGACAATATTACTGCTAATAGTAATAACTGTCATAGAAACATTAGTAGTTATTTTAGTTGTGCACAATAGTAGGCTACTGGCAGCCACATTTTGAAAGTAGTCACAAAGCATTTTGGTGGGACGTTCAGGGCAGGTAGGTGGAGCTCGTGCGCAGCTGGTGTCACTCATCAAACCAGAGAGAGAGAGAGAGAGAGAGAGAGAGAGAGAGAGCGGGGAGAGAGGCCGTCGAGTACAGAGCAGAGGTTAGCACAGGACACTGCTGCCTGTACGGCTGCTGGACCTCAACAACTAGCGACAAGAGGCGAACAAACCCAAACCTCCTCGGATATCTCGACCTACCTCACCGCCGCCAATTAAACCTTCGGATATTGTGCTACTTGGACATACAGCGGCAAGTTCAAAGTCATATACGACAGCGCGTATTCAGCATTAACGTGTCAGAGGTGTGTTTTTCGATCGTGAACGCTTTTCCACCGACTGGACCTCTTCACTTTTCGGTGACGGCTACATTCTACTGTCTTTCTTTACGGCATGCATGGATTTAAGGGCAACCCGTACTTGCTGTGACATTACGGAGTAGTCTATCAACGAAATGGAGTGTTCGCCTGCTGGCTACGAGGATTAGCAAGCGAAAAGACAATTACATAATAGCTACTACAAAATATAGCGAAAAACTGCTAGCGATAGCGACGTTTCCAGCCGACACATAGGCTGAGGACGTTGGGGTCGGTCATTATATAAACTCTTTAACATAAATGGCTACACACCACATGTGGGTTGGTATGGTAATGTGATGTTACTGTGTCCCTTTGCCCTCTTTTCAGTCTTTGGTGCTACAAAGTAACGAGGGCTGCAACTCCGCCCGCACAGTCGGTGGCACTTGTAGCATTTCGACTGTAAAAGGACGATAAAGAAGAACTCGGCGTTTCATTGTGTCGTCTAAACTCGTTCCGGACGTTGAAAAACGACACAACGCACGGCAGAAAGACAAAAGACTGTAAAACCTGCCTGTGCTCCTCCAAGGGCTGAGAGGTCACCGGGACCGGTCATCTCTCTTTCTCTCCTCCCCCTCACCCTCTCATCAGTCTGTTATGAAGATGTGAACTCTTCCCTCCCTCCCTCCCTTCCTCTTTCTGTCTTCGCCGTCCAGGACGCTTTGATCTTTTTTTCTCTCTCCATCTCTGTTTGGTACAAAGACATCAAACGCGACTCCCGCCTCTCGGGGATGTACGAAAGCGTGGATGTTGTGGGTTTTAGTCCCAGCCCCAGCAGCCCCAGTCCCGGCTCTTTTCTGAGCATGGACTACTACCACAGACCCCCGGGGCTCGGGCCGGAGAAAGGACTACTGTCCGGCGTAGGACTCCAGCGTCCGTTCGGAGGGTCCCTGCTGGCCGGCAGGCACTGGAGCGGATCCAGCCACTGTGAGTCCTGTTGAATAAGTGATTTGCCATTTCAGACATGTAAACAAAATACCTGCAGGACACACCGTAATTAGTCAATGCACATTATTTAATTTGTTAAAAAATGCCAGGGGGTGCTGCTGGAGGGGAGCCCTTGCTTATGTTTTGATATTTGTTGTCAGCTTGGGGGGGTGAATGCACGAGTTCACTGGTTCCATCTGGGACACACGCCAGCCCCAAAGCCTCTTTTTTAGCCTCTTATTAACTAGATGGGGAAGGAGCACACCACTGTTCTGTACAACATAGTGATATTCACTTTGACTCTACTAGCCTCCTCAGCATGTTTCCTTTCCTATGCCCTTTGATTGTTACTTCCTTACTGCATTTCAGAACTTGTTCTACCCTAGCTACTGTGCTACATAGAAATTGATTTCTTTATCTCTTATTGACTGCTCTGTCAGAGGGTTTTATAACATCTGTTTATAATAAATAACCAGGGCAAACTGCTACAAAGGTGGGCCTTGAAGGTTTCATGTCAGTTGGCTTTATTCTGCACTGTATACAGTATCAGACCGCTGTTGGTTAGTTTCAGCTTGTGACTGCTCTTCCTCTTTGCTGATGCTGCTTATAAGTGACTGGCATATCCTCTCATGATATGGCATACTTAAAAGTTTAGCAGTTTGGCTCTTGTTGTTCGCTGTCCAAGCGCTGAGCGCCAGATGCCTTTTATTTTGACAAATGCTGCATTCAGTTTAAGAAAATCTGTGTAGTAATGTTATGGTGAGAATTAAAGTTCTCTTTCGTAAGCCTGTTCATTTAACTGTGCCTACGCTGGGTTTGGTTTCTGTTTTTTAGTGTAGCCACTCAAGTGACCTCAGTAGGTCAGCAGCTGCCTGCACTCATTTACCAAATCTGGCCGTCCTGACCTCAGGCTCAGTGCTTCTCAGTGGATGAGAATGAGCTCAAAATATCATCAAAATAAACTACCAACACACTATACAGCCTGTTAATTAGGGCTGAACGATTTTTTGCCAGATATTGTGATAATAAAAAAAAAAGTTCAATATTTACTGCATCTGCACAGAGCAGATGAACCGGGCAGGAAGTCAGACACAGAACGGCATAAAGAATACGGCTGATTTTCAAAATAAAACACCCTGTGCAGACTCCCGATCGTATATCAACAATATAGACAAAAAAAGAAACAGTTTAACTATGTAGCCTACTTAACCATGGTAGAAGCACAAAAACAAGGACAGCTAAACAAATTAACAAAATCTGAACAAGTCAGGAAAATCAGGCAGGCTATATGCTCTTATTCTGAAATGCTCCATGTGGGATCGGGATATGTAGCCTACGAAGAGCGGCACAACACCGGCTCACAGAGAGCTGTTATCCGTAGTTGAAGCACAAGAAAGGACAAATTAACAACATGTCAACAACAACGTAAGTCAGGCTAATGCTCCGCTGCTGAAAAACTTAAGTGTGAGTTGACGCCGGACAAAACCACAGCACAGCCGCCGCCTGTGTCTGTTTGCGTGACGCCACGATCCCGCGTTAACCTCCAGTTTCGTTTGTTGTTGTAAAATGTACACACCCTGTCAGGCGCATGGCGCTTGTGGTTGGTTAGCAAGTCTGTCACACAAGGTTGACAACGGAGTGAATCTGTAACTGCACAACTGTTTGAAACGGGTCAGATGCGCTGTATAATAAACTACCTACATAACCTTTTAATCGCCGTTTTCACTATTAGCTAATCGTGTTCTTTCAAATTGCAATTTCGTTTTGAAAACGATAAATCGTTCAGCTCATTTCATCCCAGTTAAGTGATAGAAAACTGGTTGTTTTTGGGTTTTGGAGTGTTGGTCAGACAAAACAAGACATCTCAAGAAGTCATCTTGGGCTTTAGCACATTTTGAAATGTATTTATTTTACTATATCCAGACCAAACTATTGAGTGATTCATTTAGAAAATAATCAATTTAATCAATAATTAAAATGGCTGTTAGTTGCAACCCTAGAGGGGAATGTTTCCCACATTCTGTGAGTTGCTCACTGTTTTATTTGCCATTGATTATTGTGTTTTGTGTACTTCAAATTCAAATTACCTGGGAAAAAGTCTCATACTTTACCACAAAAATGCTCATACTAAAAAATAACAATACTGTTGATAATAATTATCGTATGGTTTATGATCATTTAAGCCCTTTTGTGAAGATTTGCTAGGTGATTATTTCACCTATCAAAGGATTTTGGTTAGTTTCAGACATTCCTGGTGAAACATTGGTGCAGGCCATTTCACTGAGTTATTTACAATATGTGACATTTTAAAACCAGAAAAACAAAAATAGAGAAATCTATTAATAATTAATTAATTAGTAGTATTAGTATTAATATTAATACTAATTATGATTTTATGTTAAATTTATGCTAATGGTAACACTACATTATACTAATAACAATTACAAATCAAAAACAGTGAGAAGTGTAATTAGGTTTTGCTAATTATTTGACATGTGGTGATAATTTCATTCATTTTACACTGTAGCATGTTTTTGCTTCACCAGTGTCATATTGGGTATTGTTTGAAAGTTTGAAAATAGTGTTATTGAAACATCTATTCTTCAGTGCTGCCTAATCACAAGCAGCAGTTTAGGAACTTTGCCTAAATAAAATAAAAGATGCAAAGTGTCAGTTATGATTTAAATCAGGAACTGTATGATAAATAAATGAGGAAACAACCCCAGACATTCAGTTCCAGCTTTTGGTACTTCATATTTCAAATATTGAGGTTGAATATCTAGCCGTGATGTAAGACACAGATCATTTCCATACAGCCTTTTTCTATACCTGCCTAACATATGCAGGATCATGAGGGACTAGTGCCAATCCCAGCATGCATTGGCTGAGAGGCACGGTACACCCTGTACAGTCCATGGCAAGACTAACATGTGAACACACAGAAACACAGGACCTTCTTGCTGTGAGCTGACACTGCCGCCCCACTCCAGTGTCACATGTAAGAGACCGTCAGAGTCAGACAGTAACCCAAGGGCGATGACGTGGTGATGTCACGGTGACTCGGACCTTGCACAACTAAGTTAATGTCATACAGAGAAAAGTGGACTCCGGTCAGCCGGTGAGAAACAGAGAGAAAGGGAGATGTATTGAAGGGAGTGCTCGTAAATTCAAGCTGTAAAGACAGGGAGGATTGCCCTCAGTATATGTGTGTGTGTGTGTGTGTATGTGCGCCTTTGTGCGTGACTGGAATGAAGAGCGTCAAAAAGGTTCAAAGGTCAAAGGCCGTACACAGATGCAGGCGCGACACACATTCAGCCGCTGCTCAGCGACATGTAAGCAGTGGCTGGGGGATAGTGGTTAGCTCTGTGTGTGTTTTGTGTGTGTGTGCGTGGTTGGGTGTAATCCAGAGCAATGACTCACTGACAATTGGGAAGTGACCTACATCTCTCCCTCTCTTTATTTCTCCCTCTATCTGCCTCTTTCTTTCCTGTGTCAGCTGCCCAGTCATCACTTCCCCGCACTGAATGACCTCTCTTTCTGTCTATTGAAGAAACACACACACACACACACACACACACACACACGCACACTCACAGTTTTCCTGGGAATGTGAGGCTCTACTGACCAAGTTTGACCTGAGTGTGAAAAAGGGAGGAGGTGGATGGTTGTGTGTCAGTGTTTGTATCTATGAGATGTCTTTATTTCTGTGTGTGTGTGTGTGTCAGTGCACTACCATCAGGTAAATGCTAAAAGAGTGGCGGTGGAAAGCTGGTTATTAATTCATTCATTCTAGACAGAGTCCTCTGGCATGGCATGTCTTTGTCTGTATTTGAGTATGTCGGAGCTTCTTCTCTCATGTTACACCTTCACATCTTTTTTATCTATTAGAGATAGGATACAGAAGGAACAACAGTATTATCTTGACTGCTATTAAGTTGTACCAATGCCTAATTCTGATTATGTACACAGTGCTAACATTACTAACAATTAAAAACAGCATCAATGCAACAGCACTGCAGAACTAAAGCTTGTTGTTGTTATTTTGGTGTACTTTGCATTTTCCTGTTATGCGACCCTCAAAATTAAACAAGTTGCACAAGTTTGATCCAATACATCACTCACATTCAGGACGTCCCGACTCCCGATCAAATTTTGATAAAGATCTGAACAGTTAAAGGTGGGGTAAGGAATTCTAATCTAATATACGTCAAATTCAGGAAATATTTCCTCAAGGTACGCTAGCTGCCCGTTCTGCGTGCGCGCTGAAAATAAATCGGATGTTTGTATCAAGCGGGAAGTTTCCGGTCAGCGATCTGATGCAAATGCGTAAGTCCCTGAAACCTGCTTTCTATTGAACGGCCAGCAGGGGGCGACTCTTCTGGTTGCAAAAAGAAGTCCGGCTCCATTAGAAATAATGGCAAAATGACCCTACTTCTCACCTGAATAATTACCTGAGTAAACATTTTCCTGATGAGTTTATGGTCTCAAACGGTAGTTTCATGTCTTCTTCAATACAAAGTGAGGTTCATTTAGTAAATAATGGTCCCATTTATTTTATATATATTGATAAAAAAATATCTGCATATTATCTGGGATTTTGTCAATAATGATAATTAGACAATATTTTACATACTTCAAAATGTGTTTGTAAAAGTACAATATTGTTAGAGCTCCTGAAGTTAATCGAACTTTAATTGTTGCTTACTAATAATTAAAGAGGTGGTATTATGCTAATTTTCAAGTTCAAAATCTTATTTAGGGGTTGTACCAGAACAGGTTTACATGGTTTAATTTTCAAAAAACACCATATTTTCCTCATACTGCACATTGCTGCAGCTCCTCTTTTCACCCTGTGTTGTACGCTCCGCTCCTGAGCTACAGAGTGATGCATCTTACTTGTACAAAATCTTTGTTGGGAGTTGCACATGCGCAGTTCCCAGGTAAGGACTAATAGCCAATCAGAAGCAGAGAAGAGCGGGTCGTAAGAAACAAGGTAGTGTGATCCAAATCAAAGCCGCTTCAGACTGAGACCGTAACCTAGCAGATGGTATAAGTTATTACCAGTCCACAACCACACAACATCATTGTTCCACATCTTACCATCAGGACTAAACGGTGTTCTGACGATCTATTCTGCCTTGCCGAAAATTGCTACCATGGCGCAAATCGATAGACTCGACTCTGCTCCGTTTTCCACTGCAGGTAGCACCCAGAGACAGTACGTAGCTTGTCGTCATAGTGGCGCCACACACAACTGCCGCGACGTAACGTTCAATGCGACACACACACCAGCGATCCACACAGCTTTCTCTTTTTTAAGTTAAAACGTTTCAACATTCCTCAGAATGTAAAGACAGATAAGCGGTATGAAAACCTTCCAGCTGTGTTTTCCTCTGCCGTTGTTGCTGCAGCGGTCTGTGAGACGGCGGGAGCAGAGGGCTCTGTGAGCGGGCGGCTGGCCGGCCTCACACGCTCCTCCCGCGAGTTGGCACAGGCTTCCCCCGCAGCCACTTGCGGAGCTCCTCAAGTCCGAAAATATTCAAGCACATTTTTGTTCCGCCATCACTTCTCGTAAAACTACTACTACACAGCTGATTTGTCACATCAGAACTTCTCAGAAGTGGATTTAGTGATGAAAACTGTAAAATATAAAACTTTCTGTTGCTGGCCTCTGTCTGGTGCAGTGATGATGCAGTGAATAGTGAATATTCTCTCTGACCAATCAGCAGTCTGTCGTGTTTTCACGTTACATGTTAGTATCCCTCAGCTCGCTTGGAACCTGGACGGAGGTGAGGTGATATGAAAAAAAGTACCTGGAAGCAGGTACAGGTGCAACATTTCTACAATGGAAAACCAAACAAAGGCGCGTCGAGCCAAAGGGCCTCCGCTCAGACTAGCTTGGTTTGAGGGCGGGCCTGACCCCGCTAGCTGCTTGGCAAGCTTTATGACGCGTTTTCATTGTGACGTCACAAGTAAAGGAAGTGAAGGGCTGGACCACAAATGAGCTGTTTTCAAGCGGTTCAGAGCAGAGCTTTCTGTGGGAGATGGGAACTCCCTTTGGGCTGGACTTTGGGCTTTTTCACTTTGCAAACCTGTTACATGCACAAAAGATATATAACTCAATGAAGGAGAGGGGAAAAGCCACAAAGCAGAATACCACCTCTTTAATGGAAACTGGTCTTATTTATTGACCTGAGTGTGATAATTATTTTTTTTTTTATAAGAAAAGTCGGTAATTCTAAAATCTGAGCTTGTGAAGCTATCAAATGAATTTAAAAATTAATCAGTTATCAAAATAGTTGCTTTTCTTTTTGATCTGCTTAGATTAATCGACTAATGGTTGCAGTTCGAATGTTAGCTCCAGTTCCTGCTCCTGCACATGCTGCCTCAGGAAATGAATGAAAATGTTTCCAGGTGAAGGTAGTGTTGGGCAACGCTAGAAAAATATAGCAGAAGACGATTGAAATGTGTCCGATATTTTGCCCTGCCGTGGATTTGTTTAACACCTTTGCTAGTATTTGGTAATTGTGAGCAAACCAGTAAGCAGTCACTGCTTTTTTGGCAAAAACAGACATTCTGGTTATTTTATCTATAAATAGTATCTCAATACATACGTTTATCATGATACACATTAATCAGGGCTGAACTATTTGGGGAAAAAATGGAATTGTGATACGTAGTCTGCAGAGAGTGGAATGAAACAGGCTCACAGAGAGCTGTTATCTGTAGTTCAAGTACACAAAATCACCAAATAACAACATGTCAACAACATGTAGGTTAACGCTCCATGACTGAAATACTTCAGTGTGAGTTGACGCTGGACAAAATCGCAGCATAGGGCCCACTCTGATTGGTGAGTAGGACCGCTTGTGATTTTTGAGAAGATCTTTCACACTAGGTTGACAACGGAATGAATTTGTAACTGCATAACTGTTTAAAATAGATCAATCGCAATTTTGATTTGAAAATGATTAATCGTTCTGCCTAATATTAATATTAATATTGTGATAGTATTATATAGCAGGATTTTAACCATAGTGCCCACCCCGAGGTAAAGGTGAATGTGGAACAGGGGCTAGTCAAAGCTTTTGGTCCAAGTATGTTCAGTTCAACTTTGTTGTCAGACTCTGGGTCCATTAGATTAGATTATGGTGATGATGCTTGTTTATTTGTTTTGGATTGACATAAGAAGAAAATGATTAGCAGTGGGGCTTAACACTATGTTTGAGTATGTTTGTCATATTTAAGAACTTATGTCTAAATCATGTTAACTGTCCAGGGAGGAGAATTAAGCGGTGTGATTACAGCCTGGTCTCTAAGCTGAAAATGCTCTCTGGTTTGCTGGCATAACGCCAAGACTGCCTGGGGAGACGTTTAACAACATTTTACATCAGATTTGGAAAACTGCTTACTATGCTTAATGCTGGCTAACATTTAACTCTGTCACTATTGGATTCAAACTAAACTGACCTGAGGTCAGGTTGACTGGCCTGCCCAGGAACAAGGATGGCCTGACTTTTAAAGGTTTTAGCCATGCATTATTTGTGTACCATGCCCCGGGGAAAAACCCCAAGCTGATAATTAATGTTGGTAAATAACATGTTAGACTTTTATACAGACAGTCTTTCTGTACTGACTATGTATATTTGCTTACAGCCACACAGTCTTAGTATCATGGAAATGCACAGAATGAACTGCTTCTATAATTGCAGTCCACTGTGCGTTCCTGTATTGTGTAATGACAGTAAAGCTGACCTTCTTCTCGCCTTGGGAAAGCTTAAGAGAGGAGATCCTGATGGTGATAACAGTAGCAGAGGAAGTGGCCATGAGCTGGCTGCTGATCTGACTGCGGGCTACAATTCATTCATTCGTCACTTGTGTTTTAAATGATATATTTTCATCATTCATTCTTGAAATGTGAGCAGTTTACCTCAGCATGAGTTTCCCACAGAATGACTGCATAACTGTGGCGTAGCATGGGGTGGGGTGGGGGTGATGTTATACAGTGGAGAATAATGCAGTTGAATGATGTCACGTCCAGTGTTTTCACAATACTGACATTTTAACTCTGCTGCAATACCTTTGAAAATCAGATATTCCATAACATTTTATAGGTCACCATTATTAGGTGTCGGTCCTGCAGGTGTTTTGCTCAATTTGGTTTCGTTAGCTCTGCTCTGTAGCGTCGCTTGTAGATGGGCTTGCTTGTATCCTTTGTCAGCATCCAATCACAAGTGAAGAGTACTAGCCAATCACAGCACAGGACTAGTCGAAAAGGCAGGAAAAAAGTAAAGTGATTCAATGAGACGAGAAGACGGCGCTGCAAGTGAGAGTGTGTGTGTGTGTGTGTGTGTGAACTCGCTGTCAGGGAGAAGAGATTGTGAGAGAGTGTATGTATCGATACTGCAGAAAATAAATGTTAAAACCTTTTAAAATATTCAGTATCTGTGTATAACAAAAATCTATATTTATACACTAGCCACTTCTGACAAACTGTACCCCACTCTCCCTTAAAGACCAGTCACATTCTGAAATCTACAGCATAAAAAGAATTCTTTTTCTATTTCATTAATTAATAAATATTCTATCTACAACAACACGTTATTGGCTAAGATAACCATGTATATTAGATTGTACTCTGCATGAAATAAGGGAATTATACATAACGTTTCTTTGTTTTGATATCGGCATTAAATATCGGCCATGAAATGTCCTGCTCTCTAAATATTGGTGTTGGCCATTGAAAAACCCATATTTGTTTACCGCTAACATATAGACTAGTTTTGCTAACAATCCCGCAATGCAACTTGTCGCATTTATAGAGGAAAAATCCCAACCATGCAATAATACATCCTGTCAGTGACGACAGAAAATGAGGATGATTCATAAGTAGGGATGGGGATCGATACCCGGTTCTAAAAGGACCCGGCTCCAAAATTTCTCAAAACCTGAAAATCAGTAAGGTCCAGGCTTATCAATACTGCAGGTCCTATAATAACGTTATGTCTCGAGAGTCAAATCTGATTTTACTTGGAACACGATGAATAAGAAAACTAATGTTATTTAGTGATGACACCAAACACGGTATTAAACGGGCTTTAGCTTCCCACAATTCGACAGCGATGTTGCCGTTTAAAATGCGTGCTTCGCCCATGGAAAACTCCACTGCATATCAAATCAAGCGCTTCCTAAACTTACAGCCAAGGGGGCGATTTGGTTGCGCGCGCACCCTCCGGCTGCTACAGTCCAGAGTCAGACAGCAAAATCCACGAGACCGCATGTGTCCGCTGCTCCGCGGCTGCCAGAGCTGATCGCGGCCCTTCTAGTCAATGGGAGTACATCAGACGCAGTGTGTGCCAGATGCAGCTCTCGGTTCCGCTCAGTGAAGAATATACAAGTCTGTTTTTGATGTAAGCTGCGTCAAGTTGCATAGAGCAGATTGAACGGCAGAGAGAACCTAGTCAGTTTTCAAAATAAAACACCCTGTGCATACTCCCAATCATAAAATCAACAAAAGAACCTTTTTATCTACATACCCTATTTAATCAGAGAAGAAGCACAACAAGCAGGCACTGATTACCAAATCAACAAAATGTTATTTATATTTTGCTTCTAGGTGATGCACTTTAAGGACCAGTCTTATTTTGATGCAAAGATTTGTACATTAGCAGAATAGCAGCACAACATGGATGTGAACGCAGTTGCCTGTTTATTTCACTTTGAAAATGCAATAAAAATATATAAAATCAATGAATAATCGTTCGGTCTCAATATAGATCAAAATAATTGTGATTATCCTTTTGGCCATAATTGTGCAGCTCTAAAACTCAGCTGCTGGTTGAGACAAACCAGCCGCTTCTCCTTCTACCAGGTAACATTACCTGCAGTAATTCATAAAATGCTTCGACACAAATTCTTTGCATCGATGCTTCGTTTAATCCATGTAACTATACAGCACAGTGTTACCAGCACACTGTTACCTTGGACCGCAGACAAGGTAACAGAAACTTTAGCATTTAACTGAAATCATGATTGATTGTTGAGTTGAAGCCAAAATAAGCCGCAGACCTCAGCTGAAAATGCGCACATGTGCGTTTGTTGTTCTCCTTTTTGGGCCTTGCAGTCAAGAGTTAACTGGGTGTCGGGGAGCTGCAACTTTTAACTCCCCTGCAGCTCTCTCTGTAGCTCAGACAATCCCTGCTACCTGCGTGTGCTAATCCATCCTTTCCCCCAGATTCTTTGTCTTTATAATCGCCATCTTTACAATAATAAACAGCTGTTTCGTGTGCAGGATCGCTCATTTCCCATTTAACATTTCACGTGTGTTTTCTTGATAAAAGTGGTTTGGAAACCAGCGTCGGGTGCCATAGGTGTTGTCAGCTCGTGTAGAGTGTGACCCCCTGTCACCGATCAGTCACGTAAGTGTGAACGCCACAACGACTTCAAGACTGCCGCCATCACGGAAAGTTGTGTGAACTGAACGGCCATCAGCCGACGCTGAAAGTCGTGTAGTCTGCACGAGCCTTTAGTATAACTTGTATAGCACTCGGGTGATGTTTGTTTATGTTTGTAAAGCAGCTGTCTGGTTGTTGGTCTGATGTTTGCTGTATGACACAATATGAATTTCCGAAAGGACCATTAAATATCTATCACCTAGAAACGTGCACAGCTGATCCCGTTACAGGGGTGGGGCAGGCAAAGTACTTCTTAAACGATGCATCGATGAATCGTTGAAATCTATAGAAGCTTCGAATACTAAAATCATCGTTAGCTGCAGCCCTAATGCACACTTAGATGATTTTCATTTGTTTACAAAATGTATTTGCTGTTTATTTTTATTTTTTATGCAAACAAAAGTGTGTGCATCAGTACATTTTAATATTTTTTGGCACATTTTTACAATACCGTGATAATACTGATAACTGTTATAATTTTGATCATATAGTCGGGATATGAAATTTTCATACCGTTTCATCCCTAGTGCAGAGACATGGCTGGTAACAACTTGCCCGCTTCAAACACATTTCTGAGGACCTCTCTCCAGTTTTCTAAGCTCAGTGGTCCTCAGGTTCAAGCAACTGGTTTTGTTTCTGGTTTGGAACCCATACGTCTTGTTTATTACAGCCATGTGGAACGTCCACTGCTGACGTAACAATGCTTGCTGTAGCCTGGTTTATTTGCTCCAAACCAGCTGATGGAAACGCATCTTATTCGCATTTCCTTTATTTTTTTTTTATTATTAGCGACATTTCAAATGTCCGCTTAAAATTCTCATGACAGTTGGATGGAAACATGGCTAATGTTAGCACACTTCAAATATTTTCCTCATACCTTGCAGGCCTATCTCATGCCCTTTGGGTCTCCTTTTACCAAAACAGTCACCAAATAAAGTATTGATAGTGGTCTTGATAAAGTGTCCAGAATCTTAATTTACTGCTCACCATAGAGTAAACTACTTCGTGTTTATTACATAGGAAATGGTGAATAAGTGAATGAGGGAGTGACTTCGTACACAGCAGTCTACAGCCATGCTAGCGGCTCTGAGGTTGTACTTAGGCACAGCAGTGCTTTGAGCTGAATGCATTTTCATCCACAATGAAAATGCAAACATGTGGAAGTATAATATTTACCATATTCACCATACAGCTGAGGCTGATGGGAATGATGTTGGTTTTGCAGGTTCTTGGTCATAAATGAAAGTAATGGACAAAATGAAACTTTAAACTGATGGTGGCCAGATCATCACCAAAGTCATTAGGCTTCATTATCTGGGAACCATTATTGAGGAGATAAATGTACGTAAACATGATTAAAATGGGAGGATAGCCTCCTCCTGAGTCACATTTTTAAAGATGACTCACCAATATTCCCCTCTGTTGAAAGAACCTTTCCCTCATTTCAACAGTAAGAAGAAAGTCTCTCTGAATCAAAACCTACAGCTAAAAGCTGCGCTTTTGTTGTTTTAATGACACGTGACCTGTTTGCATCATGTCCTGCACACTAAAGCAGAAGCGGGAAGCAATAGGAAGAGATTAACAAACACACAGATGAAAACAGAGTAAGAGAGACATGGAAATAGGAGAGAGGGGGAGAAGAACAGAGGGAGGTTTCAAAGAGGTCAGACAGTGCTGACTAACTGTGGGCTAGTGTGTCAGTGAAAAGAAAGCAAAGACAAATAGAGGAGATGAAGAGAGGGGAAGATGGAGGGACGGTGTGATGGCTGAGGAGGAGGATCTCTTCTCTCTGCTTCTCTATGTAAACAGTGCAGACCAGCAGAAGGGGAGTTGAATCTCCTCCATAGTGGAATGTCTGGTATGGCTACTAAAGCAGGGGGAGGGGTGTGTGTGTGTAGACGGGTGTTGGGTTAGAGGTTAGAAGAGTTGGGGATGGTCCCGGTATCTTAAAGTCAGGACCTTAAATTGTGTGACAGTATGTCCTTGTCAAGTGTCTGAACAAAACTAAAGCAGGAAAAAGTGAAACAGCAATGATTATAACAAAGATAAGGCATCCTTTAAAAAGTCACCTATTTTGCATTCAACTTTTGTCTTATCCAGCTGTAGTATCAAATAAACATAGACACGAGGGCTGCACGAATAATCACGCAACGATCTCAGTCTCAATGCAGGCCCGGAAAATGTCTGGTGAGAATCCCTGTCACACGGCCACTAGCACATCCAGCAGAGCTGTAAAAAGGCAGAGAGGTCAACAAGGTTATGACTTACTGCCAAACTGAGGCAAATATATGGGTCTGGTCACCGCAAACCAAGAGATGAATGCTTTTTTCGTAACTGTTCAATGTCTTACTGCAACTACTCTGCATGTTGTGCTCCCTGCTCTAAATAACACTAAAGTTAGTTGCCGAGCAGCACTCAGGGAAGAAATGTGAAACATGCATCATTTTGAAGCTGAACTTTGTAATCAAACTTAGAGCCTGAACGATATATCTGCCGGCCGATATTATCGGCCAATATGAGCTAAATGCATTTATATCGGTCCTGCCATTTATTTAGGCAGATATGTGACCATTAAAAAAGAAACAGAGAGACAGATCTTTTACTCATGTACCACCAGACGGCGCTCTGCACTGCCTCACCACAAAAAACACAGAAGAAAACAACCAGCTGACCAGAGCCTACCGGAGCAACAACATGCAGAGTGGCTGTGCAGTGAGTGGGTCCTTTGTCATGTCAATTACATGACTTAAATAATAATAATAATGAAAGTAGCCCCAATCACAAAAACTTTCATGACTTTCTCACCCTTCAGTTTTTCTCAGCCTTCTGCCGACTTCCTCCAGGCTCATAGCAGTGTGTTTAATGTCACGGTAGTTGGGTGTTGGAGGCTACACTGCTGACAGACGTGAGTGTGGATTTATTTCTGAAACAGTGTGGCAGTTCTAGTGAAGAGGCCTCATTTCTCCCTTCATCACTTCTAAATATTCTCCAACATCGCCTACAGCAGCTAATGTTGCACGTTGTTAAATTAGCCGCAAAGCCAATGCCGTGGAGGAGCGCTAACGTTAATGAGCAGTTAAATGATAGTGGTTAACGTATTCTAAATTTATCTGCGAGCCGTTTGTTTGTAGTTGGAGTCGGCATGTCTGAAATGATTAAACCAGAGTGTTCATGTAAAACGTGAACTGAACAAGAATTTAACACGGCTTTCTGCCAAACAAAGTTATCTAGCTCCTTCAAATGTGAAACGTTTTAGTTATAGTTGCAAATCCTCGTTTTAGACAATCATGTAGTATTAGATGCATTCAACAGCAGGCCTACGGACAGCAGGCCATGTTTTAGAGCCAGCTGGGGGTGGAGAAATGGTTCTCGTAGCATTGGATATTAAAGACTGCTGGTACAGGCATAAACTAGATATGAATATGCTACATTTAATGTAGTTATTACGGCAGATTGCGTGTAAAGTGAAATACACATGCTTATTCTCTCTCACTCTCTGTTTACAGATGGCTATAATCTATTTTATTAATATAATCCACTTAGGAAAAGCTATTATAGTCCACATACAGAACAGCTTTCAATATCGGCCTGTTCTAAGTGTGGTTTATACAGAGGGCTCTACCATCCAAATCATTTTCAAAATCTACATATCTGCTCAGAAATCGTTTTTCACTTTAATATCGGCCCACAAAAGCCCATATCAGTCGGGCTCCAAATCACACGTCATCAGCCTGATAGTTCATTTTTTACCAGTAGTGACTTAATCATGGACAGTCTGAGCCCACACACTGACAGGGCCTCCATGCTTTGGGGCGCAGGCCACATCTGGCTACAGCTGTTACATATTTAATCATTTTTTAAACATACAGAAAAACAACAGAGTAGACAACAGTGTTGATTGAATTTAGTGGTTTGTGCAGTTGCATATGTTGATCTTTACTACTACATAATGGATCATATTGTTTGCACTGTCTGCATGATAACATTATGGATTGCAATTAGTATTGGTCCTATGACTTATAGGAGAATTTTGAGTGGAAAAAAATCAAATTTTGACCAGAATGGTGCTGCCCTAATAGATGGACAGTTTAAATAGTATTTGTTATTTTTCACTCTGCTTGCGTTTTTACTTTCAGAACAAAAATGGTTCTGTCCAAGAAGGCTATCATTACAAAGGTTACAGACAAACTCCTGGTTAAATCGGACATAAAAAATCACACATTGACATCCTTTGGATCTCACTATGCCTGTTCTGTATCTAAACTGATCTTTCTATATTTGTTCAATAGTTCACTTGGTGTCATACTTTTGTGAGAGCCAGAGGTACAACAAACATCAGTCTGATATCTGCTCTAGGATCTATAGTGACTCATATACACCAGAGATACAAGAGGAGTTGAGCAAAAATAATCATACAGTGACGTAGTTATTACTATAAACCAACATGTTGGGTCCACCTACATTTGAGTAGAACCTCAACCAACACTTTTTTTGGGTACGTATTAAACAGAGGAGATTTAACGTGTTGATTTGTGAGCTTCAGAGGTGCTGTGAGGCAGATTTTATCTTTGGACTGAGCCAAGCCAGCTGTTTCCTCCTGTTTCCAGTCCAGCTGCTGGCTGTAGCTTCATATTTACATACAGACATGAGAGAGGTATCAATCTTCTCGTCTAACTCTCAGCATGAAAGCTAATAAGCCTGTTTCCCAAAATGTCCAACTATTCTTTTAACCATGGGTAACCTAACCAGTTGAAAACTTTGGTGTGTAACTGTGTTGGTAGTAGATTCAGGGCTGAGATAATCTGTCCTTGATGTTGACTTTCTGCCAATTGTCATAAAAAAGGTTGAGTTGCAGAAGCTATGGTTCTGGATACCACTGAAGATAACAGCTATTACTTTGAGCTGGCTTTCATGCTTGGGATATAACAGGTTAATTCAAAAGACAAAACTAGCTTTAAGTAACAGTATGTGTCCAAAACATACTCAACCTGAGTCAACTTTGATATTGTCTCCTTATATAGTATAATTTTGTGGCCCCAAAACCTCAGCTAATTTGGGTTTTGTAATCCTGAGGCAACTTGTTCAAAGACTTAGGTTTTACAGCACACATTTAAATGTTAATTGTGATGCTGCTATCCTTCCGAGCGACTGCACCCCATCAAAGTACTTCCACTAAAGTGCTTGTTTTCAGCCACTGATCCCTATAGAGATCCTTTGTGTTTAACCAGAAACAGTCGCTGGATTGCTCTTACCAAAGCTAGCAGACTCCATTGACTGATTTTACCTCGCAGAACACCGGAGTTGCTGGTCTACGGCCGCATTGGCCTTTTAGTTTATTTGTGTTATTGTTTGACTTTGATGTTTTCAAGGGTTAAAAAGCCCAAAGTCACACAATAACACAAGCTAACTGATCGAGGCAGTAGCAGACCAGTGGTAAAATTATTATTTTTGTCAAGAGAGTCTGGTGGCTTTGACAAAAGCGATATAGTGACTGTTTCTGGTTAAACGAAAAAGGATCTTACTTAAATATAAGGTCTTTCGCTGTAGGGATCCTTTCCATAATGTTGTCAGAAACTTATAACAACAATCTCAGCCGGTCAGTGAACAAAACAAGCACTTAGTGAACGTACTTTGACAGGGTGCAGTTGCCCACAAGGATTAGGTTGCAACCTTGCCTCGCTGCTTCTGACTGTAATGGCCTCGTTCAATACTGCACCAGTTTCAAAAAAAGTCATCACAATTACTCACATAGACACAAAACATTGGAAAATAAGGTCAAGGTTGAAAAATACCAAAATTATCCTTTAACATAAATGCATTTTAATTTCAGTATGACTGAATATAAATCTAATTTCCCCCTCTGTCTCACCCTGCAGCTATAGAGACTGAGAGCACGAGTTCAGGAGAGGACCTGCTTGTCCCCAGCCCCCCCACACCTCCACCTCCTCCCCGCATCTACAAGCCCTGCTTTGTATGTCAGGACAAATCTTCAGGATACCACTATGGAGTCAGCGCCTGCGAGGGTTGCAAGGTAGGCAGCTAAACTCACACTGACACGACATACACACACACACACACAACATACACGGCAGCCTACAGCTAGAAATCCTGAATTAAAAATAGATACGTAAGACTAAGCATGTGGAAGCAAAGAGGTCACGACCTTTGCACCTCCCCTTTCGATCTTTAAGCCTCTTTGCTTCATCTAATCCTACTGTATGCGCACACACACACACACACACACACACACATAGAATCTGTACTTGCAACTACTACTTTAATATCTGTGTGGGTTTGCGTGTGCTTGTGGTCATGTCCTGTTAGACCATGTAGTAACCTGCTACCAGCTGCCCACCAACAATACAATGGAACTCGTCAAGATCAGTAGTGATGATAGGTGTGGATAGTGCAGTTTTGTTTGTACCGAGGTCACCTCTGTTTTCATTGCAGGTAAAAAAAAAAAATGTTCACAATGCTCCATTGTATTCTGTTCCCTGCTTCTGTATTTCAGTCATTGCATCATTTTTCTCTGTGTCAGGGTTTCTTTCGGAGGAGCATCCAGAAGAACATGGCGTACACGTGTCACCGAGACAAAGTCTGCGTCATAAACAAGGTGACGAGGAACCGGTGTCAGTCCTGTCGACTGCAGAAGTGCCTCGATGTTGGCATGTCCAAGGAGTGTGAGTACTGTACTGTAGACACAGTTCGTGTGTGTGTGTGGGAAAGTGTGAGCATGTAAAGGCACTGTACTGCAAAGGGGTTGTAAATGTTTTAAACTGCTTTGTAGTCATGCAATAATAAAGCAGAGCACAGTGCAGTAAGTCAATTCTTTACATCAACCAGGAGAGGCAATCCAGTCCAAGCTCAGCGCTCCTCTCAGACAGTAGTGATGTATTTTAACCTTGCTATTTGTCTCCATCTGGTGGCATTTCTCAGTTAACGCACAACCACCACTAATTCATGATAACCAGCCTGTTGAATCCCTATACCGTAATGTGTTAAAAGGGTACTCCAGAGATTTACTGTTGAGATTCCATAGATTGATCAATTATGTATTGATTGGCACGGTTGGCTCAGTTGGTAGAGTGCGTGCCCCATGTACAAAGGCAGAGTCTTTATCGCCGCGGCACTAGTTTGAGTTCTTTGCTGTGTGTCCTCTCAGCTCTCTCAATCTGAAATAAAAGCAAAAAGAAGCCCAAAAAATATAAATTGTAATTCCTGGCATGTGTCAACGCTCCAAAAATGCTGCATTCTTAATTTCCCATAATGTTACCTGTTTTCATGCCTGGTAAATGCCACTGTCTTTCAGTTCTGAGTTTGTAATTCAGACTTTATGTTATAAATGTATAGTCTCCAAAGTCGAGATCTCCCTTATAATTTCATGAAGGGCTGTTATCTTGGATTGGTCATAGCTTCTCCAAAGCCAGTCACAGCCTTTGACCGTATGTTCATGAGTCAGATGATACCTTTTGTTTTTGGTTGCTGTTTAACTGAGCTACGGTAATGTTACCTTCTCCAAAGTGAGCCTAGTCCAGCAACATCAGAAGCATCAACAGTCACTGAGTTCATCCTATTAAATTTCTGTGGGCCACAAGGTATTTGCTTCTTACATCAACGTCAAAACAGCTGCGCCTAATTTTTTCCATGTAAAATTCCACACACAGCGGTGGAGTTTGACTGCCAGTCATCCAGTAGACAGACGCGCTTGTGGAAGACAGGCTAAGCTGATACACTTGAAATCTTGATACAGGCACCTTTTTCATCCCATTTGAGTTTCCAGGCCTGTTGCAGGAGGTAGTACTCCCCTTTTCAAGTAAACTGACCTTTATGTGTGAAATTGTTGAAGTGTCTCTTTAAGTGGTATTTCAAAACTTAAGTCTAGAAAAGACTAGAAAGAACTGCCCTTGGTTTTACTAGAAAGTACCGGTCGGGGGGGGGCATAAATATACAGCACAAAAACAGCAAAAACCCTAATGCATTTTATTTATCCCTCTTACAGGAGGACTGAAAGTAAGGAGTATTAGGGCCACTTTTTTTTTTTATTTTGCATTTTGAGAATAAAGGAAAGCTGTCAATTAAGTAGAAATGTCGAGAGTAAAGATAACATGATGAGAATTAAGTTGAAATGTCAAGATTAAGGTTGAAATGGTACTTCAACTCTATTCTTGTCATTTCGACTTTATTCTTGAAATGCAAAATTAAATATAAAATGTTTTCCTTGCTTGTCTAATTTCAAACAATTAGACAAGCAATCAGTGCCTCCATGTCTTGTCCCTGTGTCCACTTAAAAACAATTCATATAGCATGAGACAATTTGATTCTATTAACCATAAAAACCTGGAGGACATAATACAACATCTGAAATCCTCTTCATGCTGCCTTCAAAAATGTGTTTAAATGCATGGCCTCAGATTTACTACAAATTGTCAACATGTCTCTTCTCTCAGGTTTTTTCCCACAGGCCCTGAAAACTGCAGTCATTAAGCCACTCTTAAAAAAGAGCAATCTAGACAGTTCACTAATAAGCAATTATAGGCCGATATCAAATCTCCCATTTTTAAGTAAAATCATTGAAAAGGCTGTTTTTCAACAGCTTAGTGCTTTCTTGACACTAAATAACTGTTTTGATGTCTTCCAGTGTTTTCGACCACACCACAGCACTGAGACGGCTCTTGTTAAGGTCTTAAATGACAGTGGCAGAATTTCAGTCTTAGTATTATTGTATCTCAGTGCTGCATTCGACACGGTCGTCCACAACATATTACTAGACAGACTTGAAAACTGGGTTGGACTTTCTGGCACAGTACTAAACTGGTTTGAATCCTACTTAAAGGGCAGGGACTACTTTGTGTCTATAGGTAATCACACATCTGAGCTGACAAAAATGACGTGGAGTTCCCCAAGGCTCCATTCTGGGACCTCTTTTGTTTAACATTTACATGCTTCCACTGGCTCAGATTGTGAAAAACAACAAAATATGTTACCATAATTATGCAGATGGCACACAGATTTACATAACCATTTCACCAGGGGACTATGATCCCATACAGGCGCTGAGTAACTGTATTGAGCTGGTCAACTATTGGATGTGCCCGAATTTTCTTCAATTAAATAATGTAATGGTAAGAACCACAAATCAAGCCAGAAATCTTGGTGTGGTCATGGACTCAGACCTGAATTTGAGGAGCCATATTAACACAATTACAAAGTCAGCCTACTGTCACCTGAAGAATATATCAAGGATTAAAGGACTTGTGTCTCAGCAGGACCTGGAAAAACTTATCCATGCATTTATCTTCAGTCGATTCGACTACTGTAACGGCGTCCTTACAGGGCTCCCTAAGAAATCCATCAGACAGCTGCAGCTGATTCAGAACGCTGCTGCTTGAGTCCTCACTAAGACCAAAAAAGTAGATCACACAGTTCTGAGGTCTTTATATTGGTTTCCTGTATGTCAAAGAATTGATTTCAAAATCCTGCTGTTAGTTTATAAAGCACTAAATGGTTCATTTCTGATCTTCTGCTTCGTTATGAACCATCCAGACCTCTCAGGTCATCTGGGGCAGGTTTGCTTTCTGTCCCCAGAGTCAAATCTAAACGAGGAGAAGCAGCGTTCAGTTATTATGCTCCGTATATTTGGAACAAACTCCCAGATAAATGCAGGTCTGCTGAAACTGTCAGTTCTTTTAAATTAAGACTGAAGACTTTTCTTTTTACCATTGCTTTTAATTAAACATTTAAGATTTTTCTTTTTATTGATAACTTACACTGTACTGTAACTTTTACTGTTTTCTTTTTCTTTGTTTTTAGCTTTTTATCATTGCTTTTAATGAAATATTTACACAGTGAGAAATGAGTAGGTAATTGAGTTTGGATTAGGGAGTGAGATTGAACAGAGTGAAGGAAGTGGTCTTAAATCTCATGCCTGAGTGATTTGCAGGAACCTCTGTCCACCTGTAAACGCGCAGGTGGGTCCAGAGTATAACTGGATCAAAGTGGCCTGCTGACAGACATTTCCTGGTTTCTCTGTAGTGTCCGAGGGTTTTTGGAGTTTCAGTGGACCCAAAGACTGCTGTGGACCCGAGTACAGACTAGCTAGAGAGAGTGGATTAAGTGTACTTCTCTGTTTATTATTTTTATTATTTGCTCAACCCCCTCAGCCTGTTTTTATTTTCCATTTAACTCTTTTAACGCTGATTGTAAGACTTAAACTTTTACATATTTCCCTGTTGCTTTTATGTTTTATGTAAAGCACTTTGAATTACCTTGTTGTTAAATTGTGCTATACAAATAAACTTGCCTTGCCTTCCTTAATGTGGCCATAATACTCCTTCGTACTAAAAGAGCAGCCTCCATGTCTTTGATTTTCAATGTTAAGTCTTCAGTGGGAATTGCTGCTTAAAGTTCTGAGCTAAATCTTCCCATCTTTTCTTCCACCATCAGTGGTGCGAAATGACAGAATGAAGAAGAAGAAGGAAGAGAAGAGGCAGGGGGAGGCAGAGATCTACGTCCTGTCAGCAGATACAGAGCAGATGATTGAACGAATCCGCCAGGCCCATCACGACACGTTTCCCTCCCTCTGTCAGCTGGGAAAATACACCACGGTACACACACCAACATTTTATTAACATACACAGACAGCCACATTTTAATGCAAAAATGCAGATCAAAATACTCCCACAACTGAAACTAAATGTAACATCCAGGGATAACCGATGGTGAAAAGGTTTCTTGAAAAAACACTCTGTCTCTTTGCCTTCTGTTCGTTGCCCGACCCCAACCTACAGAGCAACAGCTCAGAGCACCGTGTCTCTCTGGACGTCAGTCTTTGGGACAAGTTCAGTGAATTGTCCACCAAATGCATCATTAAGACAGTGGAGTTCGCCAAGCAGCTGCCCGGCTTCACGACGTTAACCATCGCTGATCAGATCACCCTGCTCAAAGCTGCCTGCCTCGACATACTGGTGAGCTCGTCTCTTTTTTCACACACTCAGAGCGAGTTACACTCAACTGTTCCCTCACTAAGGCAAGCTCACACTGAAAATGTAGAGCTGTGGCACAGCAGAAAGTTCCTTTAAATAATTTGTCTCATGTTGTTTCTTTCTGTTTTCGACCTCTTCATCCCTCGATAAATAGATTCTAAGGATCTGCACCCGCTACACCCCAGACCAGGACACCATGACCTTCTCCGACGGGTTGACTCTGAACCGCACACAGATGCACAACGCCGGGTTCGGACCTCTCACAGACCTGGTGTTCTCTTTCGCCAACCAGCTGCTCCCTCTGGAGATGGACGACGCAGAGACAGGATTACTCAGCGCCATCTGCCTGCTCTGTGGAGGTACTGCACTTCTCAGGAATATGAGATAATCACTGAAAAGAAACAATGCAGAGGTACTTTAATGTTAGCGCGGTGGTGGAAAGAAATGATCAAGGAGAGAAATAAGCAAAACAAAGTGTCTTTTTAAGCCCTACATTTACATACAGACGAAGTGTTGTGGGACTGTAGAGATTCCTGTTGTCTGGACTTCATGTGGAAAACAGCATGTTGCATTGGCTGTATCATAATGTGTTTTTTGTGTGTGCGCAGACCGTCAGGACCTGGAGGAGTCCGATAAGGTGGATGTTCTTCAGGAGCCAATTGTTGAAGCCTTGAAGGTTTGACATTATTATTATCATATAGTATTGTTCCACTACTGGTGCATTAATGAGCACTAAGGTGCAGCAGGATGGTGTTAATGGCTCCTTTATGTGTTTTTAATCTTTTCTGGACTACAGTGGAGCTCTATGACACAGAAGAAGATAGAGCAGGGTTTGGATACAATAAAATAAATCCAAGGTTTAGAATATCACCAGCCATATCCTTTTAAAAATAAAGGTGTTCCAAAAAGGCCGACCATATGTAGCAGAATTAGAAAATAATACAAAAGATCCAAATCCATTTTCATGCAATATTCCTTCCACTGTATTTTTATTTAGCAGGGATGTGGCAACCATAAGCACGTCGCAAGTGAGGAATTAAACACGTCAAATAATGTCAGACACAGACATGAATAAACATTAATAGAAACATTGTAACAAAAACAATAAAATGAATCCACCGAACAAAGTAAATGGTGCGTACTTGTAAAGCGCCTTTCCAACCACAGTGCTTTTACACTACATCACATTCACCCCGTTCATACACTGGGGGAACAGAGGTACACACACACCAGTGGCCATGCCATCAGTTTGGGGTTCAGTATCTATCCATCGACATGCAGAGTGGAGGAGCCGGGGATCGAATCACGTTGTTTATCGGCCCAACCCTACTGCTTTACTATACTCTGTGTGTGTAATAATGAATTTATATATTTTTTTATATAGCACTTATAAAATACAAAGAGCGAAAAAAAAAAAGACACAAAACACCACCATTAAAGATAAAATACACGAGGACAGAAATACAAATAAAAATGGAAATCTCAAAAATGTGAAACAGATTGACTACAAACATAAGACTAGAATAAATGCCAACTTTATAGAACTAAAATGAAAACCTTAGGATCAGGGCCGTGCAGAGACCTTTGGAAGGGCAGGTGCTCAAAATATAAAAGGGGCACATGGAACAAGGATTTAAATAGGCCTGCTACTTTGATGTCAGGAATATTATTTGTTTTACATTGGAACTGACATTTTTATATGCATTTCCAGTTATTGAGTTTTTATTGTAGTTGTGGTGTTGTAAACACTGCTGTTGCTGTTAAAATGTAAATCTATTACAATACTGTTCTGAATTTAATGATAATTTCAAAAAAGGCCAGATAAGTAGGCTATAAGTCGGAGGAGTAAGTATCAGTATAACCCTGTTTTACCAATGTAGTTATAATTACTTTAAGGCTTTTATTAAGTTACTATAATAGTCCTAGTTCAAGTGAAAGGTTTTTAGTCAAATTACATAAAAAATACAATACCTCGCGACGCCTGTGAAACATTTCTCTCTGAAACAGCAAGAACAAAGTGAACTGAGCACCTTTGTTTATCTGTGTGTAGAAGTAAAATTAGCTGTCGGCAGCTAACGTTACTTCTACAGGCGCCACACAGAAATATACACAACAACTGTGCTGCTCTCTTTGCGTCTTTCTTGTAAAATACATCCAGCAACCCACAACAAGCACATTGTGGCAAACCCCACTTACAGGCGGATCACTAACGGTGTCTGAACGGGAGGGCTCGTCACGGATGAGGTCATCAGGTGAAAGGTCATCATGTTGGTCATTTTATTTACTGCGAAATTATTATTCATTCATTTTACTAATAGTTCGATTGGGCAGGCCTTCACAAAGTGGCCTTTACAAATTTAAAAATAAATAAATTTAGATAATTTGCGTTGATAAAAGGGTACTTTGAGCATCAAAGGGCAAAAAGGCAGGTGCTCAAGCACCCAGCGCACCCCCCTCTGCACGTGTCTGCTTAGGATAGAACAGGCAGCTCAAATGAAATCAGGTTATACCTTCCGATGAAAGTGCGTCTTCAAAAGAGATTCAAAAGAAGACACTCCCTCTCCAGAGCCTCGGGGGCTGACAGCAAAATCTCTGTCCCCTTTAGTTCTAAGCTTAGACACAGGACGAGACAGAAGACCCCTGCCGGAAGATCTCAAACTACGCAGAGGTTCATAATGAGTTAAAAGGTCTAATATATAAGCAGGAGCTAAGCCATGGAGAGCCTTTGAAAGTAATCAGTAAAATCTGAAAATCAATCCTAAAATAAACAGGGAGCCAGTGTAAAGAGGCTAAAACAGGAGTGATGCGATCGGACCTCCTAGTTGTAGTTAAAAGCCGAGCAGCTGAAATTTGTACAGTCCGTAGATGTTTTGAGGCTGCAACAATCAAGACATAAGGAAACAAAAGCATGCACAACAATTTCCACATCTCTAACATATAAATAGTTCTAATTTCAGCAATACTTCTGAACTGATAAAAACAAGACTGGAAATGTTTAGTTACGTGTTGCTCAAAACATAAATTGCTGTCAAATAGAACACCAAGATTCCTAGCAACTGGCTTGATGTGTTGCGACAGGTGACCAATAGATGGCAGTATTTGTTTGAGAGGTGTTGGGGACCAATAGACCATGTCTTCATGTTTGCATAGATCTATGTGAGGAGGAGGAGACCTGATAAACCCTGTATGTTCCCCAAGATACTGATGAAGATTACTGACCTCAGGAGCATCAGTGTGAAGGGTAAGACACACACATATGCATACACACCAATGGCTTCAGGCAGGAAGGACCTCAGCTTACACACAAGTTGTTAGGGTCAGTACAAAAACTGGACCTGGCACAGTGGAGCTCAGATGAAATGAGCAGGATCACAGTTACAATCAGATGACATCAAGTACAGAGGGCCGATCTGCTATGTTGCAGTACAACTGTTAAGTTACTTTACAATATTTCCTGAGTTAAGGAATATGTTATAAAAAGGCTATCAGCGTGAAACATCTGTGCAGGAAGTGCTGAGTTTGATTGATGGTAGCTTAACAGTGATTCTTAAAAAACCTTTTCTCTGCCTTTAATAGAATTGAGCATTTATTTGTTTGTGTTGGATGCTATTGGCAATTATTATTATCATGTTATATTTCTTATTTAAGTACCAGCGTCTATTTGAAAATGTATGGTACTTTTCTGATCACTTTTCACTTTCTGAGGAGGTCATGGCTAGAAACATGCCAATTTCATCTAATTCATTTTGTAAAAATGGAAAGGAGTAAGGGCTTGAATATATTTCAGTGCAATTTAAATACTTTATAATGATAATAAATTGTAAAATATATATTAGTCTTGCTGCGATGGACTGGCGACCTGTCCAGGGTGTACCCTGCCTTTCGCCCAATGTCAGCTGTGATTGGCTCCAGCCCCCCCCGCAAACCTGTACGCAGGATATGCGGTTGACGATGGATGGATGGATATTAGTCTTGTGAGAAAGTGTCTGAAAAATGTCTACATGGAGGTTACTCAGTGAAGGTCCATGTGTTGTCTTATCTCTGATTCCTTCTTATAGGAGCAGAGCGAGTGATCACGCTGAAAATGGAGATACCAGGCTCCATGCCTCCTCTCATCCAGGAGATGCTGGAGAACTCAGAGGGACTGGAGGGGCATGGAGCTGGGGGAGGGAAAGGAGGAGGAGCCAAGGGTAGAGGAGGAGTCAGAGAAGAGGAGAAAGGAGAGCTCGGGGGCTGCCATCCCAGTCCATCGCCCAAATCAGTTCCCTCTCCCAGCCGGAGCCCTGCGCCCCGCTCTTCTTCTCCTCCCTCCCCCTCCACCTGAAGTTGAACACTCAGAACCTCGGCCCACACAGTGCCCCCCTGTGGCACAACGTGGTACTGCAAGAGAACAACCCACACAGTGGACTGAAAGCAGAAAAAAATGCAGCTAATACCAGGTGATCTGGAGCACAGAAAAATCTGAATATGTGAACTCATCAACTCTCTGGGTTACTGGTGACATGCTTTGTCAAGTATATCAGATAAACTAAATATCTTGCTGCAGGTATGTGGTGAGGACTGAGGTGTGTGAAGACAACTTAGTTTTATACATTAAACGCAAAAAAGACATGATTTATTGTTTTTATTGTTTCATAACACCTAAAAGGTCAATTTTATGCAGTCTGTGTGAACTTAAATGAAGGATTACTGGGACATGGAAATGTGTGAGACTGATGAAAAGTATTCCTCTTAAATCACATATTTCCTCCCTTATGAATAGTTAAGTATAGTATGCAGAATCATTATGTGTAATATATTGTATATAAAAAAAGGCAGTGAAAGAAGTTTTCGGACAGACGGACTGATGCAAGAAGTTATTTTCCTAAATGTACATGTGTATATATTGCATTTCCCCAACACGGCTGTAAAAAGTTCTTTATCCTCTGTCAACCAACACACACACACACGCACGCGCGCACACTCACACACACACACATGCGTGCACGCTCTCTCTCACACACAAACACACACACACATACACACACACACACGCGTGCATGCACTCTCACACACACACACACTGCCCCCAACCCTCTGCTTCCTATCACCTTACAGACATCAGGGAAAAATAATAATCCTTGACTCATTTTTTCACTGGAATCAGAAATATAAGTATGAATCAGAGAGTTTCTATAGCTTGAGGTAAATCTATTTCTTTGTGTGTTACTTTTGATCATTTGTACGAAAAAAATGTATTTGGTTTGTTTTCAGATGCAGCTTCACTGCACTTCAACAAACTGTGAAACATAGGACATTTAACTATAAAGTAATACAATGTCTGCCTATAGGTGGACACTTTCAACCAAAGCAAACTGTGATAGCAGGAGTTCAAACACGCCTCACAGAAGTGTTCCAATCTGATAACAAACCCCCTAGTGTGGCAGCAGAGCTGGTGAGCTCTGCAGAATTGTAGTTTAATGAAGGTAATATGGAAGTCTCATTATCAGTGATGACAGGTGCTGCCAAAACATGTCTCATAATGTACAAGCTGTATTTTGTTTTTATAATCTGCACCACTAACTGTAGTCTGTTTACACAGTGCCACTGCCTCACTACAACGTCCCTACTCTTTCAGGTACAAATCTCCATTTTCAGTGTTGTCCTCTTTAATGTATGGTGAGGTAAAACTCATTGGAAAGTATAAAAATACAGGGAGTTTAATAAAGAAGTATCATTTCTTCTTATATCCTAAAATGTGTGTGCTCTTTGGTGTTCACTGTGAAATGCACTATATTTCTTGATATTCATCTATATAAACATACACACACACACACACACACACACACACACACACACACACACAGTGGGGAGATCAAGTATGTGATACACTGTTGATTTTGAAGCTTTTCCTACTTACAAAGCATGTAGAGGTCTGTAATTATCATAGGTACACGTCAACTGTGAGAGACGGAATCTAATAAAATAAAAAATTATCCAGAAAATCACATTGTTGATTTTTAAATAATTAATTAGCATTTTATTGCATGACATAAGTATTTGATACATCAGAAAAGCAGAACTTAATATTTGGTACAGAAACCTTTGTTTTCAATTACAGAGATCATATGTTTCCTGTAATTCTTGACCAGGTTTGCACACTGCATCAGGGATTTTGGCCCACTCCTCCATACAGACCTTGTCCAGATCCTTCAGGTTTCGGGGCTGTTGCTGGGCAATACGGACTTTCAGCTCCCTCCAAAGATTTTCTATTGGGTTCAGGTCTGGAGACTGGCTAGGCCACTCCAGGACCTTGAGATGCTTCTTACGGAGCCACTCCTTAGTTGCCCTGGCTTTGTGTATCGGGTCGTTGTCATGCTGGAAGAACCAGCCCATCTTCAATGCCCTTACTGAGGGAAGGAGGTTGTTGGCCAACATCTCGCGATACATGGCCCCATCCATCCTCTCCTCAATACGGTGCAGTCGTCCTGTCCCCTTTGCAGAAAAGCATCCCCAAAGAATGATGTTTCCATCTCCATGCTTCACGGTTGGGATGGTGTTCTTGGGGTTGTACTCATCCTTCTTCTTCCTCCAAACACGGACTGTGCATATAAATGCATAATCCCAGCTCTCTTCAGGTCATTGACCAGGTCCTGCCATGTAGTTCTGGGCTGATCCCTCACCTTCCTCATGATCATTGATGCCCCAAGAGGTGAGATCTTGCATGGAGACCCAGACGGAGGGAGATTGACCGTCATCTTGAACTTCTTCCAATTTCTAATAATTGCACCAACAGTTGTGGCCTTCTCACCAAGCTGCTTGCCTATTGTCCTGTAGCCCATCCCAGCCTTGTCCAGGTATACAATTTTATCCCTGATGTCCTTACACAGCTCTCTGGTCTTGGCCATTGTGGGGAGGTTAGAGGTTGGTCTTCTTAAAGAAGAACTAACAGGTCTGTGAGAGCCGGAATTCTTACTGGTTGGTAGGTGATCAAATACTTGTGTCATGCAATAAAATGCAAATAAATTATTTAAAAATCATACAATGTGATTTTCTGGATTTTTGTTTTAGATTCCGTCTCTCACAGTTGAAGTGTACCTATGATAAAAATTACAGACCTCTACATGCTTTGTAAGTGGGAAAACCTGCAAAATCAGTGGTGTAAATACTTGTTCTCCCCACTATATATAGATATATATATGGCTGATTTGAGCTGGAGCTGAGCTTTCTTTAGAGTGGTTGGACGAGGTAGGATGAGATGAGAGATATCTGGATGCTTATAACTGCAGCCATGTACAGTGATTACAGAGCGATTCATTTTGTGAAATAAGTTCATTTAGATGCGTGATGTTTAATGTGTGTTTGGTGTGGATAAAATGGTCGGTTTGAGATCCTAGCTGAGCCTCCTAGCTTCAGAGGTGTGTAAGATGCATACGGGGTCAACATACTAGGATCGTTTATTTCTCTTCAGAAGGGCTTTTAGCATGGCAGTTTTAAAAGCAGCAGGAAAGACATCTATCTCAAGAGAATAATTCATAATGGTCTGTAAATAGTCACTAAAAAGTCCTAAAAGAGAGAGATGTGGGAATAGGATCTAAAAAGGTTGTTAGTTTCAGTTGAGTAATAACTTTACCAAACATGTCAGCATCAACCAGGATGAATACAGGTTCTGCTTTGTTAAAATTAATCTGCTGAGGCAAAAATATATTTGACCTATCAGTGTCTATCTTACTTCAGAAGTGGACTGCAGAGTCTTCGTATTTGGAGTTTGTGGCTTTTAATGCTAAACTTCATTTAAACAGGCTGAATTACACAAACAGTTGTTGAGAAAAGACTTTTTGGGTTGTTGGTCTGTAATCAGTTTGGAGAAGTGTACTTGCCATATATTTTTAACTGCCTTATTGTATATGTTCAGTTGGTCACAGAAAATTTGGTAATTGACTTTTAGTTTACTATTCTTTCTCCATCTTCTTTTAAATTGTTTAATTTTTTCGTTTCTCCATGCAGATGTTGGATTGATGCTTATCTTTTTGAGATGTAGTAGAGCAACTGAGTGAAGGGTTGACCTGAGGTTACTGTTAAAACTATCTACAAAAATCACAAGAGGAGGGTTACATGTCTGCAGGAATGTCACATAAAAGATAAATTTGCAGCCACTTAGTAAGATAGAAGTTAGGGCTTCCTCACAGTTCAATCTTGAATGTCTTGTGCTATGATGAATCGTGGAGAGTGTACCTGGTAATCAATAATGAGATGATGTGGATGATGAGTCCAGGTGACCGGGTGCATGTTGGTTGAGGAGAGCAGTCAAAAATATATATAATAGATTAAAATTGTTAATAAAAACAACACCATGCTAGATGCAGATGATGGAGAGCCATGTGTGGAGGCTCATGAGCCTGTAAAAGCGTCCTATCCTACGATGAAGCGAGTAAACTGGTACAGAGATGAAGATGTTCAGTCTGGAGTCTTTTAAAATGCCAAAGTACTGGTTAAAATCCTGTTTAAACAAATCCAACTGTTGCCAAAGGATATCATTGGTGCCCACATAGACTACCACTGTATCCGTTGAGGGGTTGGCCTCCAGTATCCTGGCAATGATGTCGGTCACTGTGGCGCCAGGGAAACACAAAGTTTTGGAGGATTGCATGGTGCAGATCCCACCAGAGGATGTTGGGCCCTGATGCCACCCTCATGGAGTCTGTTTCTCACAGTTTGGACAGAAACATGCACACCAGTAGCCTGTTGGAGATAATTTTGTAATGCTCTGGCTGTTCTCCTGTTCATCCTTGCACAAAGGAACGGATACCGGTCCTACTGCTGGATTGATGCCCTTCTACAGCCCTTTCCAGCTGTCTTCGTGTAACGGCCTGTTTCATGTGATCTCCTCCATTATCTTGAGACTGTGCTGTGAAACACAGCAAACCATCTTGCAACAGCATGTATGGATGTGCCATCCTGGAGGAGCTGGACCACCCGTGCAAACTGACTAGGCGGTACGCCTGATGCTACCAGTATCAAAAAGGACACAAGAAAAATGCAAAATTAGACAACAGTCAGTCAGGAAGGAGACAGAAATTGTTTGTAGCCACAACCTGCAAAACCATTCTCTTTTGGTGTGTCGTCTTGCTGTTGCCTCTCCAGGGTACCTGTTTCTTTCATTTCACCGCTTTCATTTTCACCAAAACATTGATTCACAATAACTTGTACTTCCTAACTGGACAGATTTATATCCCTTAAATTTAATGACTTGATGTTATACTGTGATGATTACATGTCCCCGTTGTAAATATTTGATTATATCTTTTCATGTGACAACACTGAAGAAATGACACTTTGCTACAATGTAAAGTAGTGAGTGTACAACTTGTATAATAACACATCAAACCGCTGGCAACAAAAGTGAGTACACCCCTAGGTGAAAATGTCCAAATTGAGCCCAAAGTGACAATATTTTTTGGCCACCATTATTTTCCAGAACCTTAATGCTATTGGGCACAGAGTTCACCAGAGCTTCACAGGTTGCCACTGGAGTCCCAGATGGAAAAGGCCTGAATATTATCCAGTCTTTGTCTTTATCAAGGTTGCATAATGCAGCCACACTCAACAATCGTCCAATAACTCAATGAGGAAGGAGATGGCATGTCTCTAAGTCTACATTCAGACTGCAGGCCAAATTGACCCAAATCTGATCTGTTTTCTATATGATATGTGACTTAGATCTGAATTTGAGAAATGGGACAAAACAATCATAGAATCTTTCCATACTGAGTTCTGTAAGACCATCCTGCAGGTGCAGAGAAAAACACCAAATAACCTGTGCAGAGCAGTGCTCGGCCAATACCCCCTCTTACTAAAAATACAGAAAAGATCGATTAAATTTTACAATCACTTAAAATCAGTTAACCCCCAGACATATCATCACAAAGCCCTAACATACCATTAGCTGAAACCAGAGAAAAGTCCCCTCAGCCAGCTGGTCCTGAGGCTCTCTGCAGTAACAAGTCCCCAACAGCCTCAGGACAGCAACACCAACTCAAGCAGACCAAACCAAATTATCATCAAGCAGAAAGAAAATATATTGAATGCTGGAAAGAAACGACTAAAACACAAAGTAAATTCCAATGTTATCTGACTCTAAAAAGATAATTCACACTGGCAAATTACCTGAGTACAATAAAATGTCCTAAACTAAGAAAAATGAGTGGACACAGCCTGGCCATAGAAAAGGGTCGCCACAGACAGAGCTGGCTACCACAAGAGGAGAGACTCTACTCCCAGTGTGACACAGGACAGGTAGAGACAGAGCTGCACTTTCTAACCTCATGCCCTAAATATAAAACACTAAGACAAAAACACTTTGCAAACATTTCCCAAATATACCCTGAATTTATATCAGACACACAGAAACTCCCCTATTTACTGGGAGAAATGCCCAAATGTCAAACAATTGCTGCAAAATATATCTCCTCATGCCATGAACAACCAGTGGAAACTTAGACTAATAAATAATTGTACTAATTTTCAAATTATTATTATTTTGATTGTTTGATATTTTAGTAATTGTTGTATTTTTAAATCTCACATTTGACTTTTTTTAATGAACTAGTTAATTAATTAATATATTATTATAATAACACACGTTACTGTGTCATTTACTTAGTTTATTCAAAATTTTAATATTCTTTAATAATTTTTTTTTTAACACACACACACACACACACTTACTGTTTTATTTATTTATTTTAATTTAATATATTATTTTAATTTTCTAACATACTAACACACACACTTATTGTTTTACTTATTTACTTTTTTTTTATATTTACGGAATTTTAATTACGGAATTTTTATATTTTATATATTTTTTTTATTATTATTATTTAATTTTATATTAACACATACAAACACAACTTTTGCTGTTTTATTTCCTTATCTAATGAAATGTATGAAATTTATTGTCCTTATGTACTTTATATATAACTTTGGCAATATTGTTGCATACGTTCATGACAATAAAGCTAATTTGAATTTGAATTTGAAAGGTAGTGAGTTGTGTGGTAGATGCATTGTCCAGCACCAGAAACCGTAATGAAAAGAACAGAAAGTTGTGATCACTTGTCATAATTTGGGAGAAATGTGACCCGTGAGAGGACAATGAAAAAATTGTCCACTGACGTTTTATTCTTCTGTGCATGGGGGTCACTTTCAGGCTGCAGACAGTTCTCACTGGAGTCTGATATGGGCCACATTTAAGCAATAATGTGAACTGTCAAACAAAAAAATCGGATCTGGGAAAAAATCGGAATTGAGCATTAAGACCTGCAGTCTGAATGTAGCCAAATTCTACAGATTGCCTGATCAACACAAATAAGCGCCTACATGACACAAACATCATCCCCATTTCTCATAAGTTACCCCAATACCCCAAGGACATCTCAGGCCCTGAACCAATGTTTTGCTGATTTTTTAATCAAGCCTTCTATTTTGATGAAGGTACTTCCTCTATTATCTTATTATTATCTCAGCAGTTCTTTAATTTCCCTATACTCTAATTTACATACACACTTTTAAGTCAAGGTCACAAGGTGATTAAGCAATAAAATCTTTCAAAATCAACTTTTATCTCTACTTAATAATAATGTTTTTTTTATCATTAATAGTTCAAACATTACTTACCTGGATTTTTCTCCACTTGACTCTACACATTCAACTTGTTATTGTAACAAATTGAATTGCTGAGTCGTCTCATTAATAGTTTAAACATTACTATACTGGATTTTTTCAACTTGAGTTGATTCCACTATTTCATTAACTGACTTCTTTCCCTAGGTATTTACCCCATTGATGCTATATGTGCTATTAATTCTTATTAGTATTTATTGCTGCTCTCGCTAGTATGTATTGTCACTTGTCGTCACAGCAACCAGGAACACTAACGAACCAGCGGTATCGATGACCCGGGCCAACGACCCCACTGAGGTTAAATAGCTGAGTTTCCCTGCCAGTTAGTCAGAACTGAAGAAGTCCTTTGGATGAGGGACGAAACGTCTTCCAGTATCTTCAAACAAGTCCAGTTGCCCTTGACTTTAACCTTCGTTGGATAACTATGACCTGGATGACTGAGAATCTTCATAGACATTGTCACTTGTAGATCTCTTACTGTATTGATGCTTTATTAATGCTTGTGTGTAAATGTAAGTCGCTTTGGATAAAAGTGTCAGCCAAATGAGTAAATGTAAATGTAAAATAAATCACACAATTCTATTCATACGCTGATTTAATGACAGTGACCACAGTTTATGCTTTTAGCAATTTAAATATATTTTTCTATCTATCCTCCATCTCCTCTTACTGCTGTTTCCTTGGTGATTTCCCTCCCTTTTGCCGCAGATCTTTTGTTAATGGCAGGTCAGGAATTGGAGACATACAGGTCCAATAATCAATGACTAGCTCTTGTTCAAAGCTTGTTCAATCATGTTTTTATCAACTTAGAAATATAGCTAAAATTCGATCTATGTTAACTTTAACTAAGGACACCGAGACCATTTTACACGCCTTCATCTCATCACGCCTGGATTATTGCAACAGCCTTTTCACCTGTTTAACACAAAAATCTATTGATCGACTCCAGACTGTCCAGAACTCAGCTGCCAGGCTTTTAACCAGAACAAAGAAATATGACCACATTACTCCTATTTTAGCTTCATTACACTGGCTCCCAGTATGTTTTAGAATTGACTTTAAAATTCTATTGATCACTTTTAAAGCTCTTCATGGTCTCTCGCCTTGTTATATTTCTGACCTTTTAGTCCCATACGCACCAGCACGTACCTTGAGATCCTCGGGCAGAGGTCTGTTGTCTGTTCCAGAGTCTCGACTGAAAACTAAAGGGGACAGAGCGTTTGCTGTCAGGGCCCCGAGGCTCTGGAACAGCCTGCCCGAGGAAATCAGGTCAGCTGAGTCAGTGAACTCTTTTAAGTCCCTTCTTAAAACATACTTTTATAGGAGAGCCTTTCCCGATCTTATTTG
>NC_060151.1:5012399-5015976 GCF_021292245.1 Micropterus dolomieu
ATTATTATTATTATTGTAATTCTCTCTCTTTTTCTAAACACTTCTGTGGTAGAACGGGCCTGATGCAGGTTTTTTTCTTCCTTTGAAACTCGTTTGTCTGGGCTGCCTCTGTACCGTTTCTGCAGTTTAACAGGGCTATTATCTGGCATTCTCTTTTTTTTTTAAGCAGAAACACATGCACTTCCTAGTAAACCTATTATGGAAATGGTTTTTATCATACATACATCAACTGACATTACATATTCAACAAGAATTTTTGAATAGAGGATGTGTATCGTAATGGTGTTTTTATTAAGGAAGAACATGTGAGAAATGATTGCTGAAATATGAGTCTTCTTTTGGCTACTCAAAGCACTGGTACCATAACTGCGCATATAGACATTAACACATCAAAATCCAAACAATGGCTGGAACACATTCATGTTGTTGCAATTGATTGTACACATGAAAAGTGAAGGAAATATTTATGTTATACTGGTCCATCACAGCGTGTGCATGTGAATGTGGGATTGTTGGTTACAGAAATTGTCACTTTCTGACATGTGGCATAGGCATCTGAGATGCTCTTTGCTCTTGTATACAAGATGTGTCATGGTCAATAACACAGAGGTTGGGTTGTGAAATTCTACCCTACAAATTTGTCTTTATTTGCTATTTATGGTACATGCAGATTACAAGTAGGAAAGCTCCTGCCACAGCAAATGCAAGCAGAAAAGCAGCAAACCACACTGCAGCACTGCCTCTCTGTGTCTATACCAACCTCTTTGAGCCTGCACACTGAGCAGGCATTGACCTGCATTGACCAGGATATTGAAGCTTCTACCTAGCCTGCTGTTGGGTAAGTAAAACATCAGAAAGTCAACATTCTGTGACTTGGTATGCCAGTTTCAGGTGATTCTACGGCAATGGTGTAAAATCTACTCTATCAGAATTAGTTGTTTTTACTTTCATGACTAAAAAGTAAATCTGCAGTATAATAAGTTTGTCAAAGGGTCTGTGAGACTGAAGCTGAGAATCTTCCTCTGGCTGTTCATTATACAGTGGCAGTAATGTAAAAAGATGACAATTGTTAGTGTGACAAACAAAAAAACAATTATTGTAAACAATCATGTCACTATATTGCTACATATTTACGGTGTTGTTTCATTCAAAATCCTCCACTTTTGCCCCCTTATGCTAAAATCATTCCATTATCCCCCTCCTCCATCTACACTCAATACCACATAATGACAAAGCAATATATTAATAAGAAATAACTGAAATATCACAATGGCATTAGTATTTGCTATAACACGTGAAATTTAGCACCGGTGCCTCTGATTTCTATTGATCACTTTTGAGATGTTTTCATGAGTTTAAATGATTTCAGCATACAGCTGCAACATAACAAAACCTGTGAAAAAAGTGAAGGGGCCCTGCTTATATAATGAGCTTTTTTCCTCCTACAGTCGCTCTTCTCTTAACCTCATCGTTTCAGGTCAGTCCATTCTTCTTTGTGATACATAATATGTATATTTCATATTAATGTTTGGAGTTTGTGAAGTATTATACATAGTCTTGCTTTCATGCCTAATAGCTGTGCAGATCAGATTACATGGGCCTGGGTCTACTCTGTGCTCTGGAAGAGCTGAAATCTATTACAGCAGTATCTGGGGAACAGTCTGTGATGATGACTGGGGCTTGATGGTGGTGTGCAAGGAGCTGGGCTGTGGTACGGCACTGAGTAACCCGATCAACTATGGTCCAGGAACTTGACAAATCTGGCTTGATGATATTGGCTGTTCAGGAAGCGAAAGCTCTCTAACTAAGTGTCGGCACAGAGGATTTGGTACACACAACTGTGACCACTCTGAGGACACTGATGTCATCTGTTCAGGTACGAAGACAGTTTTATAACTCATCTTTAAATGCAGTAAAAATGTTGAAATCCATCAGTTTCCTGTATCATTCCAAATCACTCTGGTTCTATGTTGCTTTCACCTCTGGTGTTAATGCAGTGCAGTTCTAGTGGGGGGACGCATTTATACAGATGAGCAATATAAAGTGATGACACATTCAGATTCAGTTATGTCATTTGTAGAAAATTTATAGGATGCATATAAACACACAAATAGTACATGTACAACAAAATATACTGGCCAAAGCCACAGGAGCAATTTTAGAGGAAAATATTATTATTAATAACAATAATAATAATTCAAAGAAAAGGGCGGGGTACACCATGGACAGTCCATCGCACACCTAAGGACAATTTAGGGTAACCAATCAACCTAGCCTGCATATTTTTGGATGGTGTGAGGAAGCCAGAGCACCTGGAGAGAACCCACGCAGACACGGGAAAACATGCAAACTCCACACAGAAAGGCCAGGGCAACCGGGGTTTGAACCCACAACATTCTCGCTGTGAGGCGACAGTGCTAACCACCACACCACCGTGCCTTAGATATTTAGGAAATGAAGATTTGTGGCTATTTAAACAATTGTGCATGACACCTGACCTGCTGCAGGTCAGGTGTCATGCACCTGCAGGTCCAACTCTGCTACCTTCAACATCTTGCAAGCTGATGTTAACAACGAAGGATCGTACCAGTGTCAGTATCAGACAAATGTTTCAAGTCAAAACTTCAGCTCCCCTTTAAGTGACTCTGCCAAGGAAAATACATTTCCCAAGAACATTTGGTCTTCTATTAAAATTAGTATACAAGACAACATGTTAGACTGATGTGTACAGAGTAATGTTCTTATTTTCTTAAACGGTAACCTGAGGGAACTATTTTACAAGTATTTTTGTCAAGGGGGTTAGTGGGTTAGTGACCCAGCTGGAAGGCAGGCAAATTGGAGCTGGCACCAGAATTCCTGTTACCCCCATTAGATTTGGTAGATCTCCCCTGAAGGAAAACCCCCTTTCCCAGCTTCCTCCAACTGAGCTCAGACAAAACAGAAATCCTGGTCATCGGGTCTCAGCAGATGGCAAAACAAATACTGCCATCTGCTGGTTCCCTAGTAAATCACATTAAGCATGTGGCAAAGAACCTTGGTGTTTGGTTTGATAGTAATTTAAATTTCGAGCAGCACACCACAAAGCTTGTTCAATCATGTTTTTATCAACTTAGAAATATAGCTAAAATTCGATCTATGTTAACTTTTAAGGACACCGAGACCATTTTACACGCCTTCATCTCATCACGCCTGGATTATTGCAACAGCCTTTTCACCTGCTTAACCCAAAAATCTATTGATCGACTCCAGACTGTCCAGAACTCAGGCTGCCAGGCTTTTAACCAGAACAAAGAAATATGACCACATTACCCCTATTTTAGCTTCATTACACTGGCTCCCAGTATGTTTTAGAATTGACTTTAAAATTCTATTGATCACTTTTAAAGCTCTTCATGGCCTCTCGCCTTGTTATATTTCTGACCTTTTAGTCCCATACGCACCAGCACGTACCTTGAGATCCTCGGGCAGAGGTCTGTTGTCTGTTCCAGAGTCTCGACTGAAAACTAAAGGGGACAGAGCGTTTGCTGTCAGGGCCCCGAGGCTCTGGAACAGCCTGCCCGAGGAAATCAGGTCGGCT
>NC_060151.1:5016076-5017419 GCF_021292245.1 Micropterus dolomieu
GGAAGTTTTGCGTGTCTGTAAACAACTATGTCTCCTCATTCTGTCCAGTTAAATATGGTGTGCCTCAGGGGTCGGTCTTAGGACCCATTTTGTTTTCCATGTATCTGCTTCACCTTGGACATATTATCCATAAACATGGCATTTCTTTTCATATTTATGCTGATGACACACAAATATACTTGCCCGTCAGATCCACAGACCCTGGAATGCTGAGTTCACTTAACAACTGCCTTTGTGAAGTTAAAAAATGGATGTCAAATAATTTCCTCCAGCTGAACTCAGACAAAACAGAAATCCTGGTCATCGGGTCCCAGCAGATGGCAAATCAAATACTGCCATCTGCTGGTTCCCTAGTAAATCACATTAAGCCTGTGGCAAAGAACCTTGGTGTTTGGTTTGAGGTACCAGAAATTCAGTGTACCTTGGATTGGAACAATTTCTCTTCATCTGCCTTGTAGGCTAAACCACCCCTTTAAGCTGAAAGTGACCAACTTTTTGTGCTGCACAAATACTCTCCATTCAAGATGGTGCTTGTTTAGCTTCAACTCAGTCCCACTAGCAATGGCATCACCAAGAAGCCACACGCCCTTTCAAAAACAAGACGGCTCAGATATATACATAGATGATATTAAATTCATTGTTTTTGGCTTGAACTGATACTGACTATTCAATTTGTGCGCTCATGGCAACCACATACTGTATCATTTAAATTCCCATTAAAGAGTACCAATTACTCATATACAGCTCCACATTTGTTTTGGGATTCCACTAGAGTAGCTTTGTGATAGATGCTAAGAGCTTCAGCCATGATTAAGAATATGAAAAGTGCTCAGGGCTCAGGGACATTGTTGAGGGTTGATGACACCCTATGACTGGCTTACTCTTAGGAAGTTTTGCGTGTCTGTAAACAACTATGTCTCTTCGTTCTGTCCAGTTAAATATGGTGTGCCTCAGGGATCGGTCTTAGGACCCATTTTGTTTTCCTTGTATCTGCTTCCCCTTGGACATATTATCCATAAACATGGCATTTCTTTTCATATTTATGCTGATGACACACAAATATACTTGCCCGTCAGATCCACAGACCCTGGAATGCTGAGTTCACTTAACAACTGCCTTTATGAAGTTAAAAAATGGATGTCAAATAATTTCCTCCAGCTGAACTCAAACAGAAATCAGCTGACAAAACAGAAATCCTGGTCATTGGGTCTCAGCAGATGGCAAATCAAATACTGCCATCTGCTGGTTCCCTAGTAAATCACATTAAGCCTGTGGCAAAGAACCTTGGTGTTTGGTTTGATAGTAATTTAAATTTCGAGCAGCACACCACAAAGCTTGTTCAA
>NC_060151.1:5017519-5020399 GCF_021292245.1 Micropterus dolomieu
CTTCATGGCCTCTCGCCTTGTTATATTTCTGACCTTTTAGTCCCATACGCACCAGCACGTACCTTGAGATCCTCGGGCAGAGGTCTGTTGTCTGTTCCAGAGTCTCGACTGAAAACTAAAGGGGACAGAGCGTTTGCTGTCAGGGCCCCGAGGCTCTGGAACAGCCTGCCCGAGGAAATCAGGTCGGCTGAGTCAGTGAACTCTTTTAAGTCCCTTCTTAAAACATACTTTTATAGGAGAGCCTTTCCCGATCTTATTTGACTTCATTTTATCCCTTTTATTTTATTGTATTTTACTAATTTTATATTTATCTTAAACGTGTATTTTAATCTTTTCAATGTTTTCATGCTTTTATCTTGTATTGTTTTTGTATTATTGTCTTTTGGGTATTATTGTCTTTACACTTGTTAAAGCACTTTGTAACTTCTTTTTGAAAAGTGCTCTACAAATAAGGATTATTATTATTATTATTATTATTATTATTATCACTCTGGAGAAGTTCTTTTGATAGACCTTTCACCAACCCAGAGGATTTGAGTCATTGTCAGCATCTGGAGACAGAAGGTAGTTGCCAATCCCCCTCTCAATTGCCTGCCGTGCTCTCAAGTCTTCTGTGTTGTAGTGGTGGTCCTGTTTGAAAAAAGCTAGCCAGAGAGTGTACCTAAGCTTGAATCTTGGGTCAACAAGGCATGCCATGTCAGATCATCCATGGCTGGGTTGTCATACTTTTCACTGAGGTATCCCATCACTGTTGTCTTTATGGTCCTGGTGAGCTCTGTCATCCTCTGCTTCCTTCAAGATGGAGGTGTTGAAGAGAAGCATCACTGGTTTCAGGAATGACACTGACTTGTGACTCCCGGGATAAGGAATCTCTAAATTTGAGGAGTGGGCTAAGAGCTGCATCTATAGACTCTAAACGTCCACATCTTGCCAGGTAGGAACTGGCGACCTGGTCTGTGATGGCCTTTTTCTGCTCCAGAACCTGCTTCAGCATTTGTTGAAGGGAGTATGAGAAGGCAATGGCACTTTAGATAAATCGCATTAGATAAAAGCGTCAAACTTGAAGTGTAACGCAAGTCCTAAGCAGAGTAGTCTCACCTGGCCAGACCAGACTCCATACTTATACCGTATAAGGACATTTGAATTTAAAGAAAAATATTTATGTTCCATGATGTCTGTAATCTTGAGTAGGCTTATCCCCAGTAAATGTTTTGTTCTTCCCCATCACCGCACTCTGTAGCTCAAGCTGTATTTGTCTTTTTAAGGAAAAGGTTAACTTGCCTATTTAAAGAACAATTAATTGCCTAAGACATACAGATAACACATCAAACAGGATTTTTATGGAATGTTAACTGAACTGGTTTGAGTCTACGGACATTAGACAATTACAATAACTGTAAAATAAGAAACCAAAATAATTCAGTCTGTGATTCCTTAACTCATATTTTTATGTAGTATTCAACTAGTTCATATACTGCATAATAGAATTCCTGAAATTCAGTTATGGCTTTTGGTTTAGTGTGCCACCCCAGGATTTTCAGTGGCCCTGTCTGGCCACCCCTGGGAAAAATTTCTGGGGGCGCCCCTGATCCAGAATGCAGGAAATTACCAGTTTATATGCTCACAATCTTCTGGGGGAGAACCCCCAGACCCCCCGCGCATCAAATATTGAATCTTTTTGAGTTCTTGTCTTATTTTTGTGCATCTTTACGTCTCATGACCCAAAATGTATCATCACGCCCCCAATCTGGGCCCTTATGTCCACAGCACTTTTCAACACAAAGTGACGTCTTTGACTCACCAGCTCCTCTCTAGTAGGCCTACTTATTCTCTCCACCAATTACACCAACACTTTTGCAAGGCATTGTATGCATGCTACATTCTCATTAGGGGCTGAGCACCCCTAAAGGTCTGATCCTAGAATTACCCCTGCAATAAAGACTGCATTTCCTGTTAAAGAGGATAAACCAACATGAAAACCAGAGAGCTGTCTATGGGAGAAAAGCAAGCCCATTGTCAAGCTGAGGAAAGACCAGAGCAATTGGACAAACATTGGGCAGAGCAAGCACAACAATTTGGAATGTCTTGAAAAAGAAAGAAACTACTGGTGTACTGAGCAACAGACGTCCAACAGGTCGGCAAAGGAAAACAACAGTAGTTAATGACAGAAATATGGTGAGAGCTTTGAAGAAAACCCCCAAAACATCAGTAAGTGACATCACCAATAACCTCCACAGTGCAGGGTGAAGGTATTACAATCCACTGTTGGAAGAAGACTCAGAGCAGAAATACAGAGGCCACATAACAAGATGCAAACCTCTCATCAGCAGGAAGAATCGGAAAGGCCAGACTGAAATTTGCAAGGAAGTACAGAGATGAGCTGCAAAAGTTGTGGAACACAATCTTATGGACTGATGAGACCAAGATTAATCTCCAGCAAAGTGATGGAAAGGCCAAAGTGTGGAGAAAGAAAGGAACTGCTTATGATCCGAAGCATAAAAGCTCATCTGTGAAGTATGGTGGAGGTCATGGCTTGGGCGTGCACGGCTGCTTCTGGAACAGGCTCATTAATATTTATTGATGATGGAACTGATGACGGAAGCAGCAGAATGAATTCAGAAGCGGACAGAAACATTTTGTCTGCCAATTTACAGAGAAATGCATTGAAACTAATGGGGAGGAAGTTTATCATGCAGCAGGGCAAAGACCCAAAGCACACTGCCAACAAAACAAAGGACTTCATCAGGGGGACAAAGTGGTTTTGACTGGCCAAGTCAATCAGCTGACCTTAACCCAACAGAGCTGCATTTCATCTCCTTAAGAGGAGACTGAAGGGAGAAACACCCTGAAACAAACAAGAACTGAAAGAAGCTGCGGTAA
>NC_060151.1:5020499-5037297 GCF_021292245.1 Micropterus dolomieu
GGTTATGCCACCAAATATTAAATGTTATTTACTTTAAGATTATTTGTTCCATTACTTTTGCTCACCTAAGAATGCTGTGGTCTAATACAAACAGTGATATGTCCTGAGTTGTTTAACACATCTAGATGTGAATACCAGGAAATGAAAGCTGAAATTCTGAACTCTTGTCTCATACTCCTCTTTTGATCTTAAACCCAAATGTCTTCAGTGAACAACAAAAACAAAGGAATTTGCGTTACCGTTCCAATACCTAGGGACAGGACTGTATTAAAAGGTCATTGCTGACTCTAAGCAGGGCAGCCTCAGTGCAGTGGTACTTCCGGAAATAAGTTTAAGTTTAAGTGAAGTGAAGGATTAAATCTGAAGTGTCAGTCGTAGTGCTGATTCACAACACTTTGATGTGTCGCAAACAGGATTTTGGATGATGATGTAGGCAAAGACCAATCACTGAATAGATTTCCTCATTTAAGAATATTCTCAGATAAGTTCACTTTGAATAGTCAAATTCTTAAGAGGAGTTTACATTCAACAGACATTTGACAATGAAGAATAATCCTGAGAATCCATTATAATATACACATTGGAAATTAAAGATAAAAAAAAGGTTGTTCTTTATATGAGTGCCATAACTTGCCCCTACTACTCCTGGAAAGTCGGCTATTTGCATGAATTGTGTTTGCGTCTGTTGGATTACGAAGGGTGTAATTGGGAAGTAGATGAAACGCGCGACAATGTGTGGAGCTAAGTGCCATAATTGATTCCATGACAATTCAGCTTGTTGATGGTTGTAATGCCCCAAATCATCATCAGCATTGCTGTATTTTACCTGTGGCAAAGAAAGGAAGGCTCATCACCACCTTCAGTTTAGCTGAAAATTGCTGCGGATAATCAGTGGTGAGATGATTTCCCTCATCAACTTGCCAACAAAGATGATGCCTGCTTTGTCCAAAGGAAACTGTAGAATTAACTAAGTGTCTTCAAATAATTCTTAGCTTTAAGACATTTGATAACTTGCTTTTATATTTACGTTTGAAAGTAGGAGTAAATTTCATGAATTCTCAGCACTTAAGGCTAAAATGGCACTTTGAGAAGCTTATGCGGGCCCAGGCTTTTTTAGAAGTACGTTCACACAAGCAGTTTTAAAATAATCAGGGACACAACCGGGAGATAAGGAGCCATTAAAAACAGAAAGCACACAGGGCTCGATAGAATCCACTACTTTTAGTAAGAACTTTGTTGTTAATACATCAAGGAAGACACTATCACACATGACTGGAAGACACTATCATTTGCGATACTGTTTTTAAAAGCTCACTCAAGGCAATGGAATAAAACTGGTAAAAACTATCTTGTTGCCGGTGAGGGACCTCTAAGTAAGAGGCACTTGGGGTGATGGACACTCTGATTGACTCCACCTTATTGGTAAAATAAGATAAAAACAATTCACAATCACCATCACTTTTAACTGAGACACAAGGAGTGACTGGATTGACCAGCTGATCCACAGTCTTAAAATAAATTTCTAGGATTATGTTGATGTACAGAAAAGTAGTTCTTGCATCCTTAGCCATTTTCCATTTCCATTTTAACTCCACCTGAACTGTGGCCTTTTCAGTCTTTGTTTAATGTTTTTTTTCTTGAAACTGGCTCTTTCTGAAACTCCTCTGGCCTGACTAACTCACACAAAACTGATGCAAAGGCCAATGCAAGTCTAACTGTTGGCCGACTGCCATACTTTACTGTTCTATTGTATCTATCAATATTCCTGATTTTATTTGTTGAGTATTTCTATGTGCTGTTAAATATCTACTATTTAAATATAATTTTTTTTTATAAACTTTTTTTATTATAATTTGGGGGGCATAGGAATATTTTAGGGTAGCTTCACCCCCCTGGCCTTTTATTGTGGCCAGCCTAAGGCACACCTGTGCAATATTTCATGCTGTCTGATCAGCATCTTGATATGCCACACCTGTGAGGTGGATGGATTATCTCTGCAAAGGAGAAGTGCTCACTAACACTGATTTTGACAGATTTGTGAACAATATTTGAGAGAAATAGGCCTTTTGTGTACATAGAGAAAGTCTTAGATCTTTGAGTTCAGTTCACAATGAACGGGGGCAAAAACAAAAGTGTTGCGTTTATAATTTTGTTCAGTTTTTTCTTTAAAAATATTTTTATTTATGGAGTAATGGATTTTACATTAAGTAAGACAATTCTCCATTATCATTTTCAGAAGACACAAAAAATAGATAGGTAAAATATTGTAGGAAAAAAAACAAAAAAAGGAAAGTATGGTGAAAGTCATAGTATTAACAAATTAATAATAAAAAAGAAATAAAAAATGTTTTTTCATGTTGTGTTTCAGAACATTTCACAATAGGGATGACCCAGAATTATCAGAGATTAAATGCTTCTGTCAGGGTGTTGTGGTGGTTGAGCAGGTTGGACCCAAACGCAGGACACAGAGTAAGCAAGTTCAGTTCAAAGAAGTTTTAATTCCAATAAACAAGGCGAGCACACTTACAACGGAGTGGCTGAATCCAAAATAACAGAGTCCAAATAAACAGGTGATCTAAAAGAAATCCAAATCCAGGGAAAGAGGGTGACACGACAAGTAAGGCAGGCTGGCAGGACAACACACAGCAACATGGGACAGAGCGTCTACACACTACAAACACTGAGGGAAACAAGCAAGGATATACACACACACGCGCACACACACACACACACACACACACGGGGTTAACGAGCTGGGAGGAGGTACACAGGTGATACTAATGAGACACAGGCAGCAGAGAGATAACTGGGGGAACAGACAGAACACTTGACAGGCAGACATGGGGCAAAATAACAAACAATAGAAGAACACAGAACAGGATTAAACACTGGAGCATGAACTAATGTACAGGACTAAGAACTAAGACACTGAACTAGGAACTAAGATACGAGACAAGACAGATACCAAGTAGCTTAAAGATGCAGAAGAATAATAATATGTAATCACAGGACTAAGAACTAACTAAAGAAGACTACACAGAGAAACACATAACCAAAAACAGACTTAAACAGGAAACATGAACACAAAACCCACATTCCTAACAGCTTCGATATAAGGAGCTTGTTCGACTGCCAATCTCACAGTCAAATATTTGCAGAGGTGTTATGAAACATGGATAATGTCATCTTTGCTATATGGGGGTGCTCAATATCGGATTTTACATGTGAAAAGCTGTGAAGCTTTTAAAAAATCTTAAAAGTGCAGGAATAAAACCAAAAGTGTGTGTGTGTGTGTGTGTGTGTGTGGTTAGTATAAGAAAAAAATAAAAGGCACACAAAGCAAGGTCTATAAGGTCCTGGTTGCTGCGGCTATGACTTTGGTCACGGTAAAGTATAGCTATCGACTCAGCACGCAGTGGCAGGAAGTAACAGCAGGTAAGAATACAAATAAAATACAACTTCTGTGGTAAAACACACAACTGCCACTTTATCAGAAAGGAATGACAACGAACCTCGTGTTCTTGGACTTCAGCCTTGCTAAAACACTATTATTGGCTTCACACAAAACGTCATGGCCAAAACAGCTGAAGGCCCAGCAGGATCGTACTGACATAAATCATGAAACAAAAAACACACAACAATAAACAGAACATGGCGGTCCCTTACATTCCACAGAAATTCAGCACAACGAAGCTTCAGGTTATAATCACAGTTACAATCTCTGCCCCGACACAAACCTCTTACTTGGAATTGCTTCTTGACAGCGATTTGATGCTCCTTGAGGAAATCAAGCGGCTCGGGTTTTGACGATCACTGCACTGCACTGTGGCAGCTTCAAAGGCACAGCTGATTCTTCAGGCAGCAGTGGAAGAAACCGTGGAGCCGACTTAGTAGATCAAGAGTTTGGGGCCACACAGGGTAAGCGGTTGACGATGAGTGAGAGAGTGAGTGAGTGATTTTTGGGGGGTTATTTGCCTATATCTGTTAGGGCCTGCTGAAGGTGTAGTAGTGGTGGGGCAGTGGATTAGACACATGTCTTTGGTGTGAGATTCCCCACTGTGACACATCTGCCAATGTGTCCCTGAGCAAGACCCCTTGTTACTCCAGAGGCGTGCAATTGTAAGTTGCTAAATGAGTAAATGATATGAAGATAGGAAATGTGGGAGAGCAAGCGGGGATGACATGCAGCAAAGGGCCGTGGGCTGGATTCAAACCCTGGCTGCTGCAGTAAGGTGAACTAACTGGCACCCCCGTTTACTTCCTCTTGTATTAAATCCTAATCCTTTGCATGTTGCTTTCAATCTTATTCCTTTTGAAAATCTCAAATCTCTTGAGTGTCGTCTTCCTCTTGTGTGGCTTCCATCTCTGGTACCTCTTCCTCTTCTTGCATCGTTTTCACTTCCTTTGATTCTTACTTACATCCTCTTGTCCAAATTCTTTCCCTTTTTATTGGCGTGTGCACCTTCACCCTCTTGTACTGAGTCTTTGTCCTGTGCATACTCTACTGTCACATCATTTTTTTGGACATTGAGCATCTCTAGTTCTTCTTCGTCCTCTGGTACAAGTTCTGGTACATCATTGTTCTCCAACGCAATGTCAGACTGTGCTGTATCTCCACTTGAACCTGATATCTGGAACTTCATATTCATTCATAAGTTTTACTTGTACAATGTACATTTATAAATGCAACAACAATCAACATATTATAAGTCCAAAACTTATAGTCTTAGACACTCCCTTGTTTTCTGCTGAGATAATGATTCCTGAGTTTTTGGATATGTTTGGCAATAATATTATTAAAAAGATTCTGGACCGTTAACACAAAGTCACATTTATTTTTCTTTTACAAAGGGTTAACAGGTGTGTTTTACATACATATAACACAACAGAAAATTATTTACCAGCTTAAAATGTAATTATATTATAAAAGGCTGATGTATTTGTCTTTCTCACTGCAAATTAAAATATGGAAATGCATTAGAATAGTTCTTACCTTTCCAAATGTTCTAGAAAGACAATTCTAGATGTAACTTAAAACACAATTAAGTTAATTTACCATGTAAGTAATAGTACTAGTTGTTTTTTCTTTCACAAAAATATTAGTCTTTAAAGCACTCTACTTTAGTTACTTTGAGGTGGGCTTCATGATTATGGGCCTAAATGAAAGTCCCATTCCCATGAAATGAAAAAGGCCTAAACAAGAATCAAAGGCAAGCACAAAAAAATCATGTCAGTATTACAAAAAGACAAACTCACCCATTTTCCCCCTTTGGCTCGTCATTCCAAGCTTTTCATCTTACTGTAGCCTAAAACTACTTAAAAATGATCACAGAGGTACTTGGGGCGTTTTACAAGAATATTGTGGAACTTGCTGATAACAAGTTGATTAGATGTTTTTATGGAATTTGTCACATTTGCATAGCCTATGCCATGCATGTGTATTGGGTATGAATTTAGTATTTATTCATTTAAAAAATGCTGCGGTAAAACAATTAAAAATTAAAATAAATTAAAAAAATTATAGAATTAGAATTTTTGTCCCCGCCAGATGAAAGGTGAACAAATATATTTAAAGTGTGGGCTGCAGTCTGTTATTCCACCACTTTATCATCCATTAAGGATATGTAAGTCTGGTGGGCTAAATGATGGAGTAAGGGGACAACAGTGAATGAAACTTTATTGTGTTAACTTGGAGACTTTTCCCAGATGAATGTGCTATTGTTGCCATGGTGAATGATCGTAGCCTATCGGAGCTCCATTGATGATGCCTTTGTTTATTCGCCACACACCAGTGAACACTAGGCTTAATTGAAGTGACTCGACCAAATCTAAATTTTCCATCTCAGGCTGTCAGCTCAGTAAGGGCTGGACTGAGCTTTTGTTAAACCTGCTTTCTGAAACAGGCGAGTTTCTGATATCATCTGGTCTCTGGTAGTGTCTTCGTCCGTACCGGAGGTTAAGTTTCACTTTCTGTTTTTCTGTGGTGGCTGTGGCGCAGCTGCTTTTCTCAATTTAACGGACATGTAACGGTCACTTTTTTACAGTTTCGCGCCAACATGACTTTTTGCTCATCCTGTTAGCGCTTACTGGCTGCTGTTAACGTTACCTTTTTACAGTCAGCAGAAGTCTGCCGTTCGGTTGGTTTCATGAACAAACAAAACGGGAGGAATCTTTCTCCGCCATTTTGCATTTGTGAGTATTAACCTTTTATGCCATAGAGTCTATGGTATGAAGTAAACCATTGAATATTTGTTTCCTGCCTAAATCAGCCACAGGACACAGGCTGTCAGAGCCAATAGGCCTACAGCGGCTGGTGAACAGCTGTTTGAGTTACATGATCAGTCAGAGGGGGTCTTATAAACAATGAACAACGCACCAAAGCAGTCAGAGCTCTTAACACTCCTCCAACAGGAACTAGTGTCACTATGTTTTACATGCCCGTTAGGCTACTCCAAATACGGATTTGATCAGCAACTAAACAATTAATAGCCTACATGAAAGATATTAATTTACATTAATCTTTTAAGATTGTATTGATAGGCTGCTGCAGTAACAAAAATAAATGCATAACAAGATGCCATCACAGTGACATTATACATTTATCAGATCTGTCGAGGATAACACAAGAAAGTTACAAACTTATTTCCATTGTGGTCCTTAATAGAGTATTTGTACATTGTTGTAGGTCTGTCTTTTTTAAGGCTATAAGTAATGCCTATAATTAGTTCTTTTCATAAACTTTGTTGGTAATTATTATTTCTGCTAAGTGTTTTTTTAAATATGTTTTTCTTTGTCAATGGCAGGGTCATCATGTAATGTTAATATAGTGGATCCATAATCCCAGTTAACAATAAGCTGTGGCTTGCTGCAATATGTAATTTTCTACAGGGACACTGATTCTGTCAGTCTATAGCCCCCTTTCCACTGCACAGTACCAACTGGACTCGCTGACCATCTTTGTCCTTCTGTGTCAGTGAATGGAATGGTCTTCACTGCAGCTTCATGATTCCATCTAGTGGACTGATAGTAGAATTACAGCAGCTGATGGAAGCTTCCTTGACCTCACACTGTCTGACTGCAATCAAATGACACAGATATGACAGAAAATAACAGCCAGCAGCTGATCTTTATACATTGATGTGCAGATTAATGATTTGTGTTTCCCCTCCAGATGAAAGTGTGTGTGAGCTGATGAGGAGATGAGTTCAGCAGCATGAATCAGTGTGAGGACACAGAGGAGGGAGTCCCTCCCTCTACACCCACTCTATGTGGAGGATATGACAGCTCGACCAAAGCTCAGAGGTGAGGTGAGATCTCCTTAACTTTGTTTACAGTGGTGCCAGACACTGTGGCATGGGCCTCTGCTGATGGCGTGCATGCTATAAGCATGGACAGAGGCGTTTATGCTCAACGTGTTGCAGTTTTCTCCAAAACGCATGTGGGCATACAAACACACTATCCTGTGAATGAGCGAAGAAGTGCTACCAGAACAACATCACTATCTAACATGGCTACCCCTCATACTTAATAAAGATGCTGGCCTTTGTTAGCGGTTGTGAGTAGCTCGACCCGGGCCGGCTGGAAATCTGTCTGAATGGGAGGGGGGCCAGATGCATCTGCCAGAGCAAAACAAACTAGAACTCACAAATTTGTCTGGTTCCCAGGCTAACAAAATGCCTCCTCTTCTGCCAGTGTAGTGTCTGTCTCTCTCCATGAATTGAGAGTCTGTTGGTGAAAACCCCTCATGTGGGCCAGATGCCTTTGGGTCCTCACACAGACTGTTACATTCCTTTCAATGAAACATGAATCCAGAGGAGTTCAATTCAATACAAGTTTCCTCGTTAAGCAAAGTACAAGTACATGGGAATACGAGCTAGTGCCAGGGAACAACTGATCAGTCTCTGTTGTACATTCATTGTTATACCTTCATTTTGCTCTTGCCCTGGTGGATCTTTCTGATCTCATCCTGTCACTTGTGTCCCACTTGCGACATTTGTATGTGTGTTCCTGAAAGGTGTGAAGGTCACACACTGAGAGCAAAAGTGACACGTCATTCTCTCATATGAATAATGATTCTTCATATTTCAACAATGACATATATTTCACTAATGATCAGTAAAATGTCTCTCCATCAAGTCATTTGGCTGTCCCTGTGGTCATAGAGGTGCTTGTAGAGGCGAACTTGCTTGACCAATCGACCTTTGATCGTCTCCATGTTAAAATGAAAAGTGCAGCGTGGGCCTGGTTACAATAATTCAGAGGTGCTTGAGCAAGCAACGCCACAACGACAGACGGAATGGCGTCCTTTTTGGCACATGCTCCCATGACGATCACTTTTCTCACAGAGCCCTCGCTAAAAGAACAGGTTTTTTTTCTGTTCTGCTGTCTTCTGCAAATTAGCAAAAAATTGTTAAACCAGAACTTCACAAATAAATATTTTTATATCTTTATCACCACACAGCCAGGTGGATGGTTCATCTGACTGAACATTTGATGAATCAATGGAAGGCTACCCATTGATCCTTGCTTACTACTATTTGAAATACTGTTGATTCCATTTAAGGCATGGCATTAAATGACAGCAAGGCTTACACTGTGAGTGGATTGTCAGCTGCTTTTGAATCACACTTTCACTGGATCTTGTTATGGTTAACAATCTAGCGAGCTAATTAAAAATGTTACGTTAATATTTTTTATCACCCACCGCAACGGGTCTGTTTCCTATACTGTGAACAAATGGACTGCATTTAGAAGAAATGATTACATCTTAATAATTTCAAGCTAATTTGAAGAAGAACAGCAAGAACTTTGTGTTCTTTAAGCGAGGACTACGTGAGAAACACCATTGTGAGGCTAAGCCAATCAGAGGGAGAGTAGGTCGGGTCATGCTTTCGCCATAGTAGGACTCACAAATTCACAAACAGGGACACTGTGTGGAACATAATCCTAGCTTATTTGAAATTTTATTTATGTTTATTTGATAGGGACATATGCTATAAACATAGAGAATTGTATAATTTCCAAAGCAGTGTGATGCGTCACAGCTTTTACTGCTTGATTTTCCACGACTCTTCTGTATGTCAAAGCTCAGCACTAAACTGACTACACCATCATTATTCACACTCATATCTCTGTGTATGTTGAAGCCCAGAGCAGCAGCACTCACCAGTCTTTCCTGGACTGGGACCTGGACCCAGCTGTATGTCTGTAAAGAGTGACTTGTCCATGGAGCTCCCGCTACTTTTTAAAAGACAAGGTTTACCAATGACAGAGTAAGTCAACTTCACATCCATGCTAAAACTTTATTAATATTAAAATAGCCAAATGTTGTCCAACATGTCACAGGACAGAAAAGATGTATGTGATATGTAAAAATACAGCTATAATGAAAATAAAAGCTGAGGATAATATGAGGCTTCAGCAGTCTGAGGTACTAAAAATGCTTTTCACAACTGATGTACCCGGCATTTCAATTTGTTATCTGTCAATAACAGATAACATCCCTGGTGGTCTTCCTCTCTGTGTAACAGGAGCTATGGGAGACCAGCCTCTGTTGAACCTGAACCTGAATCAAGCTGTGTGTCCTTGAAGAGTGACCGGTCAAATGATCGCGACATTGATTTTAAAGGACGACAACCCTCTGCTGCAAAGAGGTAAGATGTTAACAACATTAAAATATTTACTGATTTATGTTTTAACTGTTATTTATCCAGAGAGGTTTTTTAAACCTTTTGTTTATTTTCAGCATCGTTCTTCTTCACATATATTTATATTCTCACATCTGAAAGCTGACCAGTATAATCAGTCTTCAGCTCTTGACTTCAGTTTAGTATTTTCTCAACACACACGTAAGTGGTGTCTGATGACTGCATAAATATAAAACAGGGATTTTATTGAGGCTTCAACAGTCTGAGTTACCACAGGGAACCCACGGGGTCTTAAAAGTATTAAAAAAGTCTTACATTTCAAGTTCCAAAAATAAGGCCTTAAGAGTATTAAATTTAATTTACAAAGTATTAAATTTCGTTTACCAAGGTCTTAAATTTTTTCTTGTCCTTTCGTAGGATTAAATAAATGCCGTAACATCATAAATGAATATTTTGCGTGTGTGACTTTATAATTTCCTCCGTTAGATGTGACTCTGATGTTATACGTGAATACAGGTAACATTACTGTTTACGTCAGCGTTCAGCTTTACGCTGTGGACTGTGGAATGTTCGTGGTGCACAAGCTCTGGATGGTGGACGAGGCTGAGGGCAGTGGCGCTGAAGTTAGCGCAACAAGCGGATTGCCGAGTGAGTCAGTCACACTGTGGCGAGCGCTAACGTTAATGGAACAGCGGAGCTGGAAGACCCGCTGCGGGTTACTGGTCAGTGAATGCTGCAGCAGAGAGACAGTTGTGCATAACGTCGAGGACCGTGTCTATGTGTCGGCGTTGCGCTGCTGTTGTAGGCTAACGTTATGTGAATGGAAACCTCAAACTAACGCACATTAAACTTCCATCTCCCAGATGCACTGATCACGGGAACAAGGGAAAAACAAACCGCAGCCCAACTCCTTTTTCCCGCTGCTTTCAAGCCAATACTATATAATACTATATTTCAAGCAGCCTTTAGATGCAAAATCAGAAAAGGATGAATCATCACTGAAGCAATTGACATTTTATATTACATTACCTTATCTAGCCAAAGTGTAATTAATTGCAACAACTTACCACACAGTCTTTAACTCTTAACTTCCGTTTAACATTTTCTCCACACACACACGCTCTAAGTGTTGTCTGATGACTGCATACATTTAAAACAGGGATTCTATTGAGGCTTCAACAGTCTGAGTTACAAAAATCTCACTAAAATTGCTTCACCAACCATAGTTTTAAATATCAGGGTATTTTTTGTAAGTCTAGTAATGCTAAAGTTAGAATACAGACCAATGGTCTCAGTACTGATGTACCCAGCACTTATGCTTGTTATCTGTCAGTAACAGTAATATTGCCTCAGAAATCAGTTAGTTCAGTACTGGTGTGGTCCACTGTTTTTGGGAAAAATGAACAGATGATAAAAAGACCTAAATTATTCAGTGTGAAGAGCTTCATGTTTTTTTGAACTTTGCAGTGTTGTTTTTGTTTATAGCTGCTAGTTTCTCCAGCAGCTTATGTGTCTGAAGACTTAAAAGTGATTTACTATCCCTGATGGTCTCCCTCTCTGTTTAACAGGCACTGTGGGAGACCAGCCTCTTTTGAACCCGAACCTGAACCAAGCTGTGTGTCCTTGAAGAGTGTCCGGTCAAATGATCGCGATATTGATTTTAAAGGACAACAACCCTCTGCTGCAAAGAGGTAAGTTGTTAACAATGTTGAAATATTTACTGCCCAGTATTAGCAGCTTTCAACTCTTGACTTCAGTTGACTTCAGTCATGTGACAACACAAATAAAAACATAACCGTGATAACAGCTGGGCTGCAATCAGCTGCTTTAAAACACAGAATGAACCACCACAGAGAGTCTTAAGGAAACACGGTTTCTTATTTTTGCTTCTGATGGAAGAACTCAGATATGTCTGAGTCTTGTATTGACAATGAAACATCAGCTCAATTTTCTTTGTTGAGAACAATGGGGAGAACTGAGAACAGGCAAACGCATGAGTGTTTGTTTGAATGGAGCCAGACAGGTTATAGTTGAAGTCACCTCAGTTTTTTGCTATCCATATTGCTGTCTGTAGTTTTACAGGGGTCAGTCAAAGCTGGAGGTACAAAATCAGAAAAGCTGGTGAACCAACACAGTAAACTGAAAGCTGCACAGAAATTCAGACTGGACTCAGCAGGAAGGCCATTATTTTCATGTTGCGGAAACCATCTTATTAAATGTTGCAATCAACACTTTAACTCAAAGGACCTTCCCTTTTGTTTGTCTCTTTGTGGACCGACATAATGTGAGCTAATTCTTCATGATTCCTCCACAGAGTCGACCAGGAGGGCTCAGAGGTTCCCAGTGGTCAGTCTGCTCAGCAGCATCAAACACCCCTGGACGGGATTTTTATGGTCCGTGCATGTACAACAAGTACTTTTACATCTATTCTATTAACGCTGATCTCAATTCTACATTATTTTTAGACCAGTTGATCGTTAGTTTCTCCAACATGGATCTGATTTTAGCTTGATTGTCATTTATATAATATTTTGTTGCAGCTGCTGGAGGAGAACATTGTTACTTTTGTGAAGAAAGAGCTGAAGAAGATCCAGAGGGATCTGAGTTCAGGTTATCCAGGCTCAAAGAGTCAGAGGGAGGATGAGCAGGTGTTGGATGGTGAGGAGGAAGAGCAGAGGAGGAGCAGCACAGAGGCATTTTTGAAGATCACACAGCATTTTCTGAGGAGAATGAATCAGGAGGATCTGGCTGACTGTCTGGAGAGCAGTAAGGGCTTCTCTAAATATTTAACCTGCTGGATGAATGGGACATTTACTAATATCTCAAGAGATGAAGAGAAATGTTTGTTGATGATGTTTTTATATATATATATATATAATGTTTGGGGGAATTAAATGGTCATGTTCTCCTCATAAATCTCTGAAACTGATTTTATGTTTATACAGTGAATCATGGTCCAGTTTATCAGCATAAACATAAATCTAACCTGAAGAAGAGGTTCCGGCTTGTATTTGAGGGGATTGCTAAAGCAGGAAACCCAACCCAACTGAATGAGATCTTCACAGAGCTCTACATCACTGAGGGAGAGACTGGAGAGGTCAATGATGAACATGAAGTCAGACAGATTGAAACAGCATCAAGGAAACCAGACAGACAAGAAACATCTATTAAATGTGAAGACATCTTTAAACCCTCACCAGCAAGAAACGAACCAATCAGGACAGTGATGACAAAGGGAGTGGCTGGCATTGGGAAAACAGTCTTAACACAGAAGTTCACTCTGGACTGGGCTGAAAGCAAAGCCAACCAGGACATACAGTTGACATTTCCATTCACATTCAGAGAGCTGAATGTGCTGAAAGAGAAAAAGTTCAGCTTGGTGGAACTTGTTCATCACTTCTTTACTGAAATTAGAGAAGCAGGAATCTGCAGGTTTGACGAGTTCCAGATTGTGTTCATCTTTGACGGTCTGGATGAGTGTCGACTTCCTCTGGACTTCCACAACAACCAGATCCTGACTGATGTCACAGAGTCCACCTCAGTGGACGTGCTGCTGACAAACCTCATCAGGGGGAAACTGCTTCCCTCTGCTCGCCTCTGGATAACCTCACGACCTGCAGCAGCCAATCAGATCCCTCCTGAGTGTGTTGATATGGTGACAGAGGTCAGAGGGTTCATTGACCTACAGAAGGAGGAGTACTTCAAGAAGAGATTCAGTGAGGAGGAGCAGGCCAGCAAGGTAATCTCCCACATCAAGACATCACGAAGCATCTTCATCATGTGCCACATCCCAGTTTTCTGCTGGATCACTGCGACAGTTCTGGAGGAAGTGTTGGAGACCAGAGAGGGAGGACAGCTGCCCAAGACCCTGACAGAGATGTACATCCACTTCCTGGTGGTTCAGTCCAAACTGAAAAACATCAAGTATGATGGAGGAGCTGGGACAGACGCACACTGGAATCCAAAGAACAGGAAGATGATTGTGTCTCTGGGAAAACTGGCTTTTGAGCAGCTGCAGAAAGGCAACCTGATCTTCTATGAATCAGATCTGACAGAGTGTGGCATTGATATCAAAGAAGCCTCAGTGTACTCAGGAGTGTTCACCCAGATCTTTAAAGAGGAGAGAGGGCTGTATCAGGACAAAGTGTTCTGCTTTGTCCATCTGAGTGTTCAGGAGTTTCTGGCTGCTCTTCATGTCCATCTGACATTCATCAACTCTGGTGTCAATCTGCTGACAGAAGAACAATCAACCTTCCAGACGTCTGAAACAACAAAATGTGAATCTGCAGTGACACATTTCTACCAGAGTGCTGTGGACAAGGCCTTACAGAGTCCAAATGGACACCTGGACTTGTTCCTCCGCTTCCTCCTGGGACTATTGCTTCAGCCCAACCAGGTTCTCCTAGAAGGCCTGCTGATACTAGCAGAAAGAAGCTCACAGATCAATCAGAATATAGTCCAGTATATCAAGGAGAAAATTGAGGAGAACCCCTGTCCAGAAAAAAGCATCAATTTGTTCCACTGTCTGAATGAACTGAATGATCGTTCTCTAGTGGAGCAGATCCAACAGTTCCTGAGTTCAGGAAGTCTCTCCACAAATAAACTCTCTCCTGCTCAGTGGTCAGCTCTGGTCTTCATCTTATTGTCATCAGAAGATCTGGACCTGTTTGACTTGAAGAAATATTCTGCTTCAGAGGAGGCTCTTCTGAGGCTGCTTCCAGTGGTCAAAGCCTCCAAGAAATCTATGTAAGCTGCATTTATTTATCTAAAAATATGAAATACTAATTCCATATTTCAACTGGGAAAAAAAAGTTAATAACATCTTACTGGTTTCCTTACTGTTGTCTCTCCAGACTAAGTGGCTGTAACCTCTCAGAAAGCAGCTGTGAAGCTTTGTCCTCAGTTCTTAGCTCCCAGACCTCTAGTCTGAGAGAGTTGGACCTGAGTGACAACAACCTGCAGGATTCAGGAGTGAAGCTGCTGTCTGCTGGACTGAAGAGTTCACACTGCACACTTGAAACTCTCAGGTCAGGATTAATTTACCCAGTCAATTGATAAACACCTAACCTGTGAAGGATTCTGTCTGCAAATTAAAATTTAAGACTCACTCGATTTCAGCAGTAGTTTCTAAACTCAGATAAGTTCTTTCCATAACGATTTTTCATCATTACTAAATGCCACAGATGAAATTTGTATCTGCACCTAAATGTACCGTAGTCGAAAACACACAAAAACATATATTTATTCTCCTTTTTTTACACAGCTTTAATCTTCATACACTTATGTTAATGTTTGTAGCCATGCGAGCAGCGTGACTCTGAGGATGGTTATGTGGGTATGTATGTCCCCCACTTTGGTCCAGACTGAAATATCTCAATAACTGTCGGATGGATTGTGATGAAATGTGGTTCAGACATCCCCCTCAGGATGAATAAGTTTGGTGATCCTCTGACCTTTCATGTAGCGCCATCTTCAGTCAACAACTTGTCCCAAACTGCAAAACTAATTACAATACACTCCCATCAGCCTCAGCTGTACTTTGTGTTTGGCAAATAAGCAACCAAAATTATACATGTATTGTGAATTGTCCCCTATCAAATACAGTAGGTTATTACAGGACAGCCTCCATATGCTTCTGAACACACAGTGGGTCTGACGGAGGCTACTCTCATGTAGGCTGCGCTCCTCCTTGTTTACAAAGCCTGACCGGACATATCTTTTTTATCTTTTTTTTTAAGTGATGAGCTCTTGCTAGCACGCCATCTTCGATATGACGGCGTGTGTGTCTGCGTGTTTGTGTGTGGATGAGACGCTGAGCATTAAGCCCCACCCTCGCTGAAACATGGAGACAGTGAGGACAGAGGCAGCGCATGTAAACACCAAAACATAGCAGGATAGCTTTTCTGTTCATTGGGCCTAGGGGTTTGAGCAAAAACACTTATAATGCTATGGAAACTGATTTATATAAATTGTGTCTGCCCCCCTAATACAATGGAAGGGGGAAAAACTGGAACAGGATTGCATTGTCTTTATAAGGATAGTGATGTTAAATCACACTGGCATGATTACTGTTAACTCCCTCTTTCAGTCCTGTTTTGGAGGCAGTTTATTTTTGTAGTGGACTGAAACATCAGTACCCTCAGATGATCAACCATGTGTGTTGTATGTTTTGTGTGCAGGCTATCAGGTTGTCTGATCACAGAAGAAGGCTCTGCTTCTCTGGCTTCAGCTCTGAGCTCCAACCCCTCCCATCTTAAAAAACTGGACCTGAGTTACAATCATCCAGGAGACTCAGCAGTTAAGCTTCTCTCTGCTGGACTGAAGGATCCATCCTGGAGTCTGAAAACTCTCAGGTATGAAGAGGCCTTCTGCAGTCACAGACAATCAGTCTAATAGAGGAGGAAGAGCTGGTGTTATATGAGAGTGTCATATGAACAATCACAGCCATTTTCCTTTATTCATAACATAAACACTTGTAGGAGGTCTACCAGGAGAACGACTCAAGGAACAAAAATTATAATTGCCTGTTGGTAATAATGTGTGCAAATATCCTTTTTTGTCCCCTTGCCCAGGATCAAATCACTTTCTTTTGACATTTATTTTGACTTTTTAAATATTAAGAGATTTACACACAGAAGAGTCATGATGACTTCTGTCACATACATTGTAATTTATTTACACTATTTACAGGAAACACAGAGAAGATACCATGTGAGGCATAGTCATGATATATGAGATATATATATATATATATATATATATATACACAATGGGTACGGAAAGTATTCAGACCCCTTTAAATTTTTCACTCTTTGTTTCATTGCAGCCATTTTCCAAAAATCAAAAAAGTTCATTTTATTTCTCAGTAATGTACACTCAGCACCCCATCTTGACAGAAAAAAACAGAAATGTAGAAATTTTTGCAAATTTATTAAAAAAGAAAAACTGAAATATCACATGGTCATAAGTATTCAGACCCTTTGCCGTGACACTCATATTTAACTCAGGTGCTGTCTATTTCTTCTGATCATCCTTGAGATGGTTCTACACCTTCATTTGAGTCCAGCTGTGTTTGATTATACTGATTGGACTTGATTAGGAAAGCCACACACCTGTCTATATAAGACCTTACAGCTCACAGTGCATGTCAG
>NC_060151.1:5037397-5051017 GCF_021292245.1 Micropterus dolomieu
GTGGCTTCACAACAACTCCGTGGCTGTTCTTGAATGGCCCAGCCAGAGCCCTGACTTAAACCCAATTGAGCATCTCTGGAGAGACCTGAAAATGGCTGTCCACCAACGTTTACCATCCAACCTGACAGAACTGGAGAGGATCTGCAAGGAGGAATGGCAGAGGATACCCAAATCCAGATGTGAAAAACTTGTTGCATCTTTCCCAAAACGACTCATGGCTGTATTAGATCAAAAGGGTGCTTCTACTAAATACTGAGCAAAGGGTCTGAATACTTATGACCATGTGATATTTCAGTTTTTCTTTTTTAATAAATTTGCAAAAATTTCTACATTTCTGTTTTTTTCTGTCAAGATGGGGTGCTGAGTGTACATTACTGAGAAATAAAATGAACTTTTTTGATTTTTGGAAAATGGCTGCAATGAAACAAAGAGTGAAAAATTTAAAGGGGTCTGAATACTTTCCGTACCCACTGTACAAGAAGAAATAGATATACTTTATTCGCAAGGACAAGGAGAACTATGTCTAAAAATAAATTATTAAAGCTTAGCAGTGTTTGTTTTAGGGCTGCATGATTTGGAGAAAAAGTCACATTGTGTCTATTGTGGACGATATTGCCATTAGCGATTGCGATATAATGGAACAAATGGTGCTATGAGTCTACTTGCTTGATTATCAAGGAAAATGCACTAAATACTGACATTTTGAAATGTGTATTTCTGAACTTTAACAAAGTTAAAAGAGAAGAAATGCAGTTGCCACCAGTCCAAAAATACTGATTTAGCTGATTACTGCTCATCACAGAAAACTCCAGTGACTGGTGCATTGCAGCTTGTGGCCTGTGGGACTGATGTTTTTTGAACCAGGGACAGGTATACACGAGACACCAGCAGCGCCAACACAACCCATGGCACACTTTATGTGAACAAGATTACTGACCAGTAACTTTAGTTAAACAGATGTAAAACAAAACAAGGACCAAGTTGCTCTGGAGGAGGTGGCTAGAAGGAGCACATATTTGCACAATGGCATCCTGGCTCTGGCTAAATTTACATCGGTAGATTTCAACAACCTAGAGGAGGAACTAGTACAAATTCAATTCAATTTTTTCAATTCAGTTTTATTTATATAGCGCCAAATCACAACAACAGTTATCTCACAGCGCTTTTCATAAAAGAGCAGGTCTAGACCGTACTCTGTGATGCTATTTACAGAAGCCCAACAGTTCCCACCAAGAGCAGCACTAGGAGACAGAGGCAAGGAAAAACTTCCTTTTAAATGACTGTATTAGTATAATAGTATAACATTAAATAAAAAGTATAGTATTCAGTTAATATTATACTGTTGGTATAATGTTATATTCTATATTCATTATGATTCTATAACTATAACATATAATAGTAAACTATTTTACCACTAGTTGAATATTATATCCAGTTACAACTGGTTAATTTCTGTTGGTTGTTTTTATTCATTCAATCAATCCTAGTGCAAGAAAAATGTTCTACATTGGTCTCTAATTTGTATCGTCTAATTTAACTTGTCAATAATCATATTGTTCAAAATTTGAACAATAAAAATTTGAACAATAAAAAGTTTGCTGTAGCACTTCAAACTTTTTTAAATGTACCGTTCCATCCAGGCTGTGATTGGTCAGTTGACAAGTGGCACTGACAAGCACAACGGCTTCATAAAAACTTGAACATGTTGAACAACAAAAGGCTAGTTAGCTAAACCCAAACTTTCTTTGTCTTCTCCCTAATTTCCTCAGGGAGAGGGGTTACGGTAGGTTGTTGTCTTTAACGTTACTCGCACACTGCTCATAAATAATTTTTCTGGTGCACGCTTATCCGTTTTTAGGGGCACATGCGAGAGCCTGGTGTGGGCGTGGATAATGAGCAGACTGCAGTGCACACAGACACAGCACACTTTATTTTTTAATTAAATTGCACCCTTTTGTTGTTATGTAATTGCACAGGATGACACCGCGATTGCAATTGCGATTAGATTAATCATGCAACCCTAGTTGTTGTGTTTAGTCAAGACACTGTAAGACTGATTATTAATAATGTAGATGGTGATCAATGACTGAACCTGTTTAGAATATAAGTAAGGAACCGATTTCAAATAAGGAAATCGCACAATAAAACAAGATATAATGATTAAAGAGATATCTATGACAGTTTAGGGAGGTGTTTGGCAAACAGCGCATGTTGTTGAGGTAGTTTTGGCGATCCCACATGGAGCAGGAGGAGGGATGAACTGAAGGAGTCGGGCTCACAGAGGAGAGGAGAGAAAGACTCTGGATCCCTGCTGTAGATGGTTTAGTGTCAGGATGTCTGGGTAGTTTGGCCTAGAAGTCGAAAGAGTACAAACATATTCTACTTAAGTAAAAGTAGGATTATATTGATGAAATTTTACTTAAGTACAAGTAAAATTACCTGTATAAAAATCTGCTCAAGGAAAAGTAGCTCATTTAAAATTTACTCAGTAAAAGTTACATAGTTACTTTTTTAACCTCCTAAAGCCATGTGGTGCTCTTAAATTTAGTTTGTTTGACAGATATAAAACGGGAAACACTGGCCTTTATGTGAAGTCCTATCCCTATTTACATTCAAACAGGTGGTCATTTTAATTGGATATCATAAGCGTTAGCACAATAAATAACTAGTTACCAGTAAGTTGCTAATGCCAACCAACATTGCCATGCACTGATGTCTTTTTGTCTATTTGGACCAAAGCATCTTACCAAACTATGAAAACTTATTTTTAACCACCGGTGGAATGGTACAAGTAGTCTATTATTTAACTGACCTCTACATCAGGCGTCCTCAACTATATTCGTTCAAGGACTCTGTGGGGGCTGGACTTTTAAAATAATTGCTATTTACTGTTTTATTTCAACTTTCGGGAAAAGAACATTTTTATATCTGTGTGATCACAATCCTAAAAAACATGGTTGGCCTAAATCCATAATGGTAAATCTACATAGGCCTACTTAACTAAAAAATGCTCTCAGGCCGCAGCCAAAGAGTTCACTGAGGAGTGATGGTTAAAATCTGTTGTTGTAAATGTAACTCTGATTGGCATTAATTAACCACTTCATTATTATGCTGCTGCCCGTTATTGTACATGAGACACCTGTAGCCTAGTTACTGGAACTAACTTCAGATGCCTTTTGATACCACAGGGCAGCACAGAAGTCTTTGGCAGCTAAACAAACTATTTTCGGGCATTATTGGTCTTTTCCGTAATTATGTGAGCAGTGAACAGTGAAAGTGAAAGGAGTTGGTTACCTGGCTAAGAAGGTGGAGCTGTGCAGCCTGTCGCCTGCAGCTCTTTATCTAACAGCTCACTGTGTCTGCTCCTGACTGTTGCATTACTCACTGCAATATTTCAAACTGGTCCGCTGTCTAAGAAACGGTTGGAAATGACAGGTGTGTTGTTGTGACGCATTTTTTAAGAATGAGAGCGGTCAGCACTGATCTCACTTACAAACAGATTGCATTTCCTGTGACTACTTCAAAATAAAAGTCAACCCGTGTTTTGCCAGTTAAATGCTTTTAATGTGAAGCTGCAGCAGTAAGAAATGTTCAGTTTGCATTAGCGGTATCTTAATACAGCATTTTTTCACAGCTCACACTGCATCATGGGAAAGCTGTTGTTCTCTTGCACTTGAAGCCAAAGTGGTCACAAGTTTTTCCTTGGACTTTTTTTACTCAGTAATAGATGTGACTGAAAATGTAGCAAAGTACAATACTTTAAACAAAACATACTTAAGTAAAAGTAAAATTACAGATTAAAAAAACTACTTTAAAAAGTACAAGTACACAAAAAACTACTCATTTACAGTAACGTGAGTAATTGTAATTCGTTACTTTCCACCTCTGGTTCAGCCAGGCCAACCAAAAGGGCCAACATGTGCAGACTTGAGGTTACAGAAAGTCTTTGCAGTTATTACTCCATCTCCATCTCTACACATATTGTGTATGTGTCTATAAGAGTAATTTAATGTCAATGTTTCCATTCTGCAAGAGGATATGTCTGACGCTACTTTCTCCTTTCAGCTTGGAGCCTGGTGGAGTCCAGTGGTTGAAACCAGGTCTGATGAAGTGTAAGTGTGTTTCATTTTTTAAATTAAGATTCATGAAAACAAAGCAGCACACATTCAAGCATCACACTTTCATATCTCTGTCATCACCATCAAATTGTCAATAAATGGACAGTTAACACATTAATAACTGTATCTGTATTGTGTATTGTTCTCTCCATCAGATTCCTGTGAACTAGCATTCGACACAAACACAGTAAACAGGAACCTCAAACTGTCTGAGAACAACAGGAAGGTGGCATATGTGGAGGAGCGTCAGTCATATCCTGATCATCCAGACAGATTTGACCGGTGTCCTCAGCTGCTGTGTGGAAATGGTCTGACTGGTCGCTGTTACTGGGAGGTCGAGTGGAGTGGAAGAGCTTCTATAGCGGTGACTTACAGAGGAATCGGAAGGAAAGGAGACAGTGATGACTCTGTGTTTGGAGAGAATGATCAGTCCTGGAGACTGATCTGCTCTGATGGTGGTCGTTACTATGTCTGGCACAATAACAAAAGAACATCCATCTACTCGATCTCCTCTTCCTCTTCTGTCTCTAACAGAGTAGCAGTGTATGTGGACTTTCCTACTGGCAGTCTATCCTTCTACAGAATCTCCTCTGACGCACTGATCCACCTCCACACCTTCAACACCACATTCACTGAACCTCTTTATCCTGGCTTTGGGTTTGGGTTCTTGCCTGGTTCCTCAGTGTCTCTGTGTTTTCTGTAGGGAGTCTCATTCTACTGAACAGGGGCCTGTACCACGAAGCAGTATTTGAGTTTATCTAGGTAACTTCCAGGTAACTTAACCCTGTGTTCTCAGTACCACTACGGTGGTTCTTTTCTTACTGGCGCAGATTGCCATGGTAACTTATGCTGAAGTGCTAACCTGCTCCGGAGCGTGTTGTGTTCCAGATAAGACATCAACTCTATGTTGATCTAAGATTGTTTGATAAGCTGCTTTTATGTTTGCTGCAGTGATGCAGAGAAACTTTTGTATAACAATATAATCTTACAGAGACTGGCTGAAGCAATAAAGCCTTGTAGGCTACTACTTGTTGAAGTCTATTAAGATATTTAAGCTACTTACAGATTTGAAATGTGTTCAATAATTTATTTGCTCCCAAGTCCATTTCACAAAGCCATTTCACATAAATGTTGAGATTCGGTCTTTTGACCACTATTTGTGCACATTTTATAGCATGAATGATTTTTTTTTTGTTGCTTCCTTAATTTAGAACAATGTTTGGAACACTTTTGAGTGTGTTAAATAGGCCTACATTATTCAGATTTTTGAAGTTCTTAAAAGTGTGTTGGAACAACCACTTATTCAGTGCTCAAGGCTTTTAATGTGGAAACGCCGACACAGCCAATATGAAAGAATCAGGCTAGAATTGTAATATACGCCACAAGAACACATGAAACCAACATATTCATATTATAGGCTACACCTGTAACTTTGGCATTCACACTGTCAGTGATTGTCCATCTTCCTGCATATGTCAGACAATCGTATAATATTCCAATTTGCTCTTTGTAAAATATGACCCTTTGCTGCCAGTAGTGTTGCGATTGGTCATCTGCTGCTAACACCGCCTATTTAATGTGAACGCACTCATGGCTGGATTGGGAAAGTCTGGGTTGACTTACCCAGTTGATAACCAGCTTTGTGTGACTTAGCCCGATCAAGATTGTTACGGTTAGTGAAGCCAGATAACGGAGATTTATCCTTTGTATGTTGAACTTGCTTCGTAGTACAGGCCCCAGATTTTGCTGCTGTTGTACTCTGATGTTGTTCCTGTTATGTGTGGGTGATGCTGTTTGACCCTGTTGTGGCTTGGTCTCACTTCTAGGTTACAGGTTATTGCAATAAATTAACCAATAACTGGCAGCAGCCGGTAGCTCCTTCAAACTTCGCTACACGTTTTTCATTTGTTTCACGCATGACAAAAATAGTAATTGGAAAAGAAATCCAAGGTTTTGGATTAACAAGCAGCAGACCTTAAACGATCCACCCAGCCTAATCAACCAGAACAGATTGATATCCCAGAGGAGAGGAAAGAGACCTCGGATAGGACCCAACTTGGCCCAGCTTGGATTTAAGGATGCTCCTAAAGGCCCGGTCTGGACAAAATGGGACTCAGAGACTGTTGTGCCCACATCTTTACAGAGACCTGCTCATCAACATCCCGGATCAAGCACTCGCTGGACAGACCGTGTTCTGAGCGGTCACCGCAAGACTTCTGCAAGATGAGGAGGCGGACTCTGTTTTACATCGATGGTGCTTAAACAGTCAAAATGGATGCTGTTACCCAAATGTCAGACTTTTTTATGTGAAGATGACTATTTTATTATCTATAATAATCTTGTTGCTGCTGTTGACATTCACACCAGATGCAAATTAAAAAAATGCACTGTGGAATGTTCTGTGTGTATACGTGTATATGTATATAAATAACAGTAGCATATATTGTTTTATTTTTTCCATATTATATATTTCATTATCTGTTAAATTATGTGTGTGTAGTTATACAACGTTGTGTTCTATAATGATAAATAAACTACCTGGCACTTGTAAAAGGAAATTAACTTGTACGAAATCATTCAAAGTGATGAATGATTGGTTCAAGAAAGTGAAAAGATACCTCTTCTACACTGTTCTTCAACTTCTTCCACTTCTCATCCTTTAAAGATGGTGCTATGATCATAAAATTGTGAAAAAGATGTTGACTTGAACCTCCTGTCATGTTTAGTTTTGAGTTGTGGCTCTGTCTGTTTATGCAGGTGAAATTAAGTTAGGTTGTTTGTTTTTTTTTTAAGTTCTTTTCAATATGGTTCAAAAGTGCATCAGTTGTAATAATTTATTTAAACTATGTTACTCCTTGGAATTGTATGTTAAGTAATCGCTTCTTACATTTTCATAAGGCACATTTACTTATATTATTTTACTTGCTAATTTTATCATTTTTTATCACTTGTTGTAATGAATTAATGTCATGTTCTAGATCTGCCTGTTTGAACTTTTGTATTCATTAAAGTGGGGAAAATAGTTGTTCTTTGAAGTCAGTGGATACACTAACACAGTAAGTACCCATGTTTCTCGATGAGAAGCACTTCAGGAATCCAGAAGCTGTTATTTGTTATTTTATTTTTATCTGTTATTTTGTCACTGATTGGTTGGATCCAAGATAACAGACCGATATCTCTGCTTGCTGCTCTCAACAGCCTGTGTAGTATGTAGAATAATTTTTGTCATAATTGACCCTTCGCTAAGCCATGCCCGAATACACAGCTGGCCAATAACAGCGCAGTATAGGACTCGCTCTAACTGAGGAAATACTGAAAGCCAGAGGCGGGAATTTGACTCCACCCCAGGCCACTCTGTAAACCACCGACCTGTAATTTTGTGGACTAACCCTATTTGTTGATTTAATGGGTACTAAACCAGTCTTTGCCACTATGTTCATCTACAGACATTTGGGACTGATGATTAAAGTAGCCTAACTGAACACTGAGTTTTCAAGGTAGCCTATGCGGCTATAGGTGCACAATCTAAACTCCAGAGAAATAGCCCACACTAATTATGCAAATACAAATTTACAAGGCCAGACATAAAAAATAAGCTGATAGGCTACACTTATATATTATTAAGAATACTTTCAATTGACCTATTGTGCAGAACCTTCGTTTCTCCATATGTGATGTTTTGACCTTCCTGCTCCTCAGCATTTGGTCACGAATGCAGTGGTTCTCTCAAAACTATACTCCTACAGTGTGGAAACTGAGCTCATTCTTGATCTTGTCAATAGCTATTTGACCAAATAATCTTCATTCAAACAATGTTTGCGGATGATGATGGTAAAATAATAATAGTTTAATGCATGTAAAAATTCTGTGCTGTGTTTCTGCTGTGATATTTATAAATACAGCAATTAAATAATTACTTTTATTATTACATTATCAGTTGCAGTGTTGGGCAAGCTACTTGGAAAATGTAGTGAGCTAAGCCACTAGCTACTCTTCATTAAATGAAGCTTCACTACACAGAAGCTACCCCCCAGTGAAATGTAGTAAGCTAAGCTACAGCAATGTGGCAAAAGTAGCTTAGTTACATCTAAGCTATTTTTAATTTTATAATATTTCGTAGTCAGGTCATTATATATAAATATATATACATACACACACACACACACACACACACACACACACACAGTAGGCTATTGGCCTAATTTATATTGAGCTTCATTCCACAGTAGCAAAAGAAGAAGACTAAAAACCTGCTCCAAACAGTGTGTGAGAGAGAGAGCTAAACCAGACACATAGAAACTCCTACTTACTTCCATATCATGGCAGCTAAATGTATTTCCTCATGCAACAAACAGAGAACCATTGTTGTTTGTATAAAGTAACTTAATTATCACATTATTAATTAATTATATAAGTTTTATTGTTTATATGTGAATTTGTGCTCTGGCAACCTAAACATTTATATGAGAGAGATCTCATCTCATGGAAACAAGTTTCTGCCACTACATATCAAAGTTTCCTCCTCACTAGAGGAAGAGCTGTCCGGGCTGGACCCTGATCCTTCTCACGAGGTGTTACAATAACAATCACAATACAAAGTAAACTCAATCGCGTGTGTCTTTATTCCCCTGCAGCAAAATCGCAGACATCAGCCCAAGGATCTGTACGTGATGTCACCGTCACACGGAATCGCTTCTGCCGGCTGCACATACAGGTCCGGTGTGGCGGTGGCGTCACTTACTGATCTTAGCTGAAATTCTGGGTGAAGTATGTGGGTCGGATCAGAAACCATTTTTTGTGCCTGTCTGATAACTGATTGCTCATAAATTGTCTGAAGGGGCAGATGGTTTTTGACCCCCATTACCTTTATAGCTGTCTGTACCAAACAGGCGATCTGTGATTTGGACTGTCAGATTATACCATATATATACACATATATATACATATATATTACCATACCAGGCTGTGATACCTTATCTTCTTATCTAATACTCTCTAGTATTGCATAATAAAACAACAACATAAATTTCTGTTCGACTCCATACACTCTAAGTCTTTGTTAAAAAATGCATCCTCTGTTGAAGTCTGGAGCAGAGAGTACTCACGTGGTCCTTCCAGCTAAGTGCATTATCAATATGCACACCAAGGTACTTGTAAGAGCTAACCTGAGTAATGATAGACAATGTTATGCATGCTACTGCTCTAACACAAGCACCTCAGCTTTTACCTTCTTTTTTTTAAAAACACAAATACCATCATAGTTACTGTATACCCCGGTGAAATGTCCAGAAGGTATAAAAAACACAAACAAAACGCCCAACCCTTACCACAAACTAATTATGTCTGAGAAAACAATAATTCTGCACATGGCTTCACTGTACTTAGGCATCTTTCAATGCACCATTTACTTTAGCAAACAAAGTTAAAACAAAACCACTGTGGTGAATGCAAAAGCAACTATACACATTTGACAACTTCACCTACTGTATGAAATGCCAGATGGTCACACAATTCAACATGTATAAAGATGTAGATTTTTTCATAAACATGGGAGGAGATGGAAAATGTAACCTTTATTGTTCCTTTCCATAAAACTAAATAGGCTTTATCCACAAATGGCAATTGATCGAAAGCTGTGGTGACATTTAAATGCCTACTGTACACAGACAGAACACAGCAAATCACAAGCCCATAAGGTATTGTTTGGTGCACAGGCTACACCACTATTATGCTATTTCATGGGGACTAGTTTGCATTATAGTCTGTGAGTCTGAGAATAATAGTGAGAGACACAGTCAAACCACCTGACATTACCTCCCATTCAAGTGGTCTAATTAATGCAGCCTATAGCAGGGAAACAATGTTGATCCAATGGCTCTCTGGCAATGAGACTGGGCTTCTAATTAATTATTTAAAAAGATAAGTATTTCTTTCATGTACTGGGTCATGGTGGTTACATTACAAAAGCGCAATTTCAAACTAGCATACAGGAAGAGATTGGAGAGTCCACTAGGGATGTCTTAATGCAGCACTGAGTCATTGTAAACAAAAAGGATGTCATTTGTGAGATGGAAGAAAATCAATGTAACACAGTAAGTAGGGCAATGGTTGCAATACAAAATATATATATATAACAATGTGTAAATATTCTGTTTTAGGTTTATTTTTGGTGTTAGTCCTACCCAACATTTGTGTTTTACTAAAATGTGTGTTTGATCAGATTCAAACTGACCAAGAAGAAAACTTGGGCCTGTATTCCTAAATGTTCTCTGAATCACTGGAATCATTAAGATCATTTGATTAGGACTAAAAATACTGCTATCTCTAAGAAAAGATGGGTAGTTATGAGCCCTCCTACAGCAACTTTCATATGTTGATCCATCTATTACACAGTTGTATTGAAATTTTAGTAGTCTCTTTGCAATTTTAAATAGATTGTAAGCAATTCTGCAGAGAGATTGTTGATTTAACTCAACTGCCAAACAAATAAATGACATGGCGGCATAAAAAATACAGCATCCAAAACACAACGGAGTAAAAAACTAGAGAGAGTTATTTGAAGTAGTTTTTACAAAGATACAGTGACTGACGGGGGAGGACAATACGTTTAGATGCAAAGCGAACAAGGAACAAAACGTCTATGGTTATATGAGGCTACTTAGAATAGCACTTCATATTATGAGTCAACCATAGGCGGGAATCCCGGGGGGGAACGGGGGGTCAAGTCCTCCCCTATCTGAGGGGTGTCCCCCCCTTAAAAACCATCAAATAATATGTTGATATATACTTAGAATAATTGTGTAAATAGTAAAACAATACAAACGCAAACAGGGCAATTAAAGTGCATTTTAAGTTTAGAAACATTTTGAGTCCCACCTCCCTTGCCTGACAGTGGTTTAGTCTACTGCCTGCTTTCCCTCACAGGAGTCGGGTCGGAGAAAACCAGTTCAAGGCTGCATCCGAAAAGTCAAAAAAATCTCCTTTCCTTAATCACCTTTCCTTGACCTTGATGAAAAATGTCATGAGGTCAAGGAAAGATGTGAAGGAGAATTTATAAGGACTTAGGAAAAGAGGACGGCAGGTCTAAGAGAATCCGACTGCTCTTTTCTAGGCGACGTAATTATGCGACAGGAGATGTTACTGCCGTGGCCTGTGTGATGAAACTACAATGTTCTGAAGATGGACTACAAAAAGCGCATCTTTGACACTGCGCCCCGTGTTGTTGTAATGCAGGCCATCTAAAGGTGGACAACACGGTGGAAAATACTTCATAACCAAAATAGTAAAAAGGCAGATAAGGTAGCCTACCAGTCACCAAATAATGGAAAGGGTTGTAACATTGAGAATGCTTGGTCACACTCACCCTCCTGCCCACATTCATCAACATGAATCCCAATTGTTGTCTGTAAACACTGTTTCCCACAGAATGACAGCCTAACTGAGAGAGAGAGAAACAGAGTGAGTGATGGGGCGAGAGGAGATGCTGAGTGAATATAGGCTGTGCCCTGCATGGAGCTCTGTGATCAAATACGATTTTACCCATTTTAAATAGTAGCCTAACAAAAAAGAGCATTGATAATGTGTCAGGTCGCCACAAATAAATCAATGTGTGGGAAACGCCTGCTGTAGAGGTCATCCAGCTTGATCATTGCCTTTATTAAGGCGCGGGTGATCAGCATCTGTGACTTAAGTAAAATTAATTAAGGCTGCAGTACATAACGTGAGTCTACACGCTGCAACATTATCCTCACTTTGATCACGGTACAAGACTAGTAACAGCTCGCGTGGGTCTCAGTTTTTGTTGACAGTTTCTGAATCAGAATCAGAAATACTTTATTAATTTCGAGGGAAAATTCTGTGATATGTGTTTAAGATATGCATATTAGCAAGTTATGGCATAAAAGAGAAAAGACTTAGGCTAATAGCCAATGGTAACTTACATGGTGATCAACATCCTTAACCGACATGGTCGGTGATTTCTTTTTTAAAATTTATCATAGAAAACACTTCAGGCCTATAGCTTATTTCAACAGTCCAAAACATAAAACGGTGTTGAAACAGCAAAGCCAAAAGAAAATAAACCAAAAGAAAGAAGGTAATAGTGAGTCTTATTCAGTTATCATAATGTGCGTCTGTATTGGAAGGATTTTGCTAAATGTGGTCAATGGATTTTATCGTTTGAGTTTGAGAACGTGCGTCGCTTTAAATGTTGAATTCTAGGACAGCATTCTCTCCTTTCGTAATGGATGGTCCGGTGTACCCTATGCTAAAGGAGATATGAAAGGAAGCATTGAGGCACCTTTCCTTAGCTTTTAGAGAATTCGACCAGCTCTTATCATGGCTGCCACTGAAAAAGTTAGGAACCTTCCTAAGCAAAAAAAGACTTTTCGAACGCAGCTCAAATCCTTCAGTAGTTGTGGAGCTCCAGTAATGTTAAGTAGGCTGCAGGGCACTTTAAACATTGGATGAACTGATTATTTTGTCTTTAATAGCCTGCAGCTGAGTCATTAATAAATTAATCATGAAAAAAGTTATGATAATGATTATTTTTCTATGAGCCCACTCTGTTATTATAACATCACCTAACTTATTTGGTAGCTTGTTTAACAGATTATTGGACTGGAACTCATCTTCCACAGCTAGAGATGCGCAGATTGATCAGCTGGGGACTGAAATAGGCCGTTTTGTTTCGCTTACTTGGCTCTGACCAGTGACCGGGGTCGAGCAGTGTCAAATATCAAATTTTCTGTTGGTGACAATGAACGTTACAAACAGGCTGCACCGCGCCCTGTTTCACTCATGTAACAAACAGTAATCTCATGTAACAGCCACACACACACATGCTAAAACGTGTGTTAGGTGTGTGGAAGTTATTCACGAGTGTGAAGAAGACGCAACGCTCACTATTTACATCTGCAGAGAAACACACAGAAAGAGACTTGGTCGATATTGTAAAGCAGGGACCAGGTAAAGCAACAGTGAACACAGCTGTTGGTGATGATGTTGGTTATGACAGAATTGTTCTTTGTGGCGATTTTAATATTCATGTTGATGACCCCAACAATGGTAATGCAACTGACTTTTTAAATATGGCCACTTCTTTTAACTTCAAACAACATGTCAAAGGACAAACACATAACCGTGGTCATACACTGGACTTGGTTTTTACCCTGGGTGTCAGCATTTCCTCTGTGGAATTAGTGGACATGACCATATCTGACCACAGATGTATTGTTTTTAGCTGCGATTCGCCTGTTACTCATGCCGCCTCACCAAGCTCCGTGTGTTGTCGCATCTTTAATGAACAAAGTGTTTCAAAGTTTTGCGCAGTCTTTCAGAGCCAAAGCCAACACCTGTCTGATTCCAACACCAACAATCTGGTCGATCACTTCAATCATATCTGCTTGTCGTCACTAAATATTACTGCTCCTCTAAAGGTTAGGCCTACGTCTAAAGCTAGTAAGCAACCCTGGATAAATGACAGCATTCGCAGCCTCAAAAG
>NC_060151.1:5051117-5062608 GCF_021292245.1 Micropterus dolomieu
CTCGGGCAGAGGTCTGTTGTCTGTTCCAGAGTCTCGACTGAAAACTAAAGGGGACAGAGCGTTTGCTGTCAGGGCCCCGAGGCTCTGGAACAGCCTGCCCGAGGAAATCAGGTCGGCTGAGTCAGTGAACTCTTTTAAGTCCCTTCTTAAAACATACTTTTATAGGAGAGCCTTTCCCGATCTTATTTGACTTTATTTTATCCCTTTTATTTTATTGTATTTTACTAATTTTATATTAAATTTTCATGCTCTTATCTTTTTTTTTTGTATTATTCTTTACACTTGTTAAAGCACTTTGTAACTTGTTTTTGAAAAGTGCTCTACAAATAAGGATTATTATTATTATTATTATTATGTGATTCGGTGGTCTCTATCGGTAATTAACAACAAGCCTCCTCCACACGTGGCTCATCTACTGCTGTGAAAACGGAATCGCGGGTGAAAAGTATGAAACAGGAGTTCTTTTAAATAAAACTGCTGACAAGTAAAGTCAGAGCAGACAGAAAGACAAGTGTGTGCTTGTGTGTCTGACGGGGAAAGCAAGGTGAGCAGTAAAGAGGTGGTATTCTGCTTTTTGGCTTTTCCCCTCTCCTTTATTGAGTTATATATCTTTTGTGCATGTAACAGGTTTGCAAAGTGAAAAAGCCCAAAGGGAGTTCCCATCTCCCACAGAAAACTCTGCTCTGAACCGCTTGAAAACAGCTCGTTTGTAGTCCAGCCCTTCACTTCCTTTACTTGTGACGTCACAATGAAAACGCCTCATAAAGCTTGCCAAGCGGCTAGCGGGGTCAGGCACGCCCTCAAACCAAGCTAGTCTGAGCGGAGGCCCTTTGGCCTGACGCGCCTTTGTTTGGTTTTCCATTGTAGAAATGTTGCACCTGTACCTGCTTCCAGGTACTTTTTTTCACATCACCTCACCTCCGTCCAGGTTCCAAGCGAGCTGAGGGATACTAACATGTAACGTGAAAACACGACAGACTGCTGATTGGTCAGAGAGAATATTCACTATTCAGTGCATCATCACTGCACCAGACAGAGGCCAGCAACAGAAAGTTTTATATTTTACAGTTTTCATCACTAAATCCACTTCTGAGAAGTTTTGAGGTGACAAATCAGCTGTGTAGATTTCCAATATTGACAGTTTTACGAGGAGTGACTAAAATGTGGAAGCCTGTGTCAACCCGCGGGAGGAGCGTGTGAGGCTGGCCAGCCGCCCGCTCACAGAGCCCTCTGCTCCCGCCGTCACGCAGACCGCTGCAGCAACAACGGCAGAGGAAAACACAGCTGGAAGGTTTTCATACCGCTTATCTGTCTTTACATTCTGAGGAATGTTGAAACGTTTTAACTTAAAAAAGAGACAGCTGTGTGGATCGCTGGTGTGTGTGTCGCATTGAACGTTACGTCGCGGCAGTTGTGTGTGGTGCCGCTATGACGACAAGCTACGTACTGTCTCTGGGTGCTACCTGCAGTGGAAAATGGAGCAGGGCCGAGCAGAGTCGAGTCTATCAATTTGCGCTATGGTAGCATTTTCCAGCTATATATATATATATAAAGTAAGAGACATCCTCTATCCCAGAAGAAACCTAAATTACTATGTAGCCTGGAGGACGCAAGTCATTTAGGATAATATGACTGCGTGGTGAACCTATGAACTGAAGTCATATTTAAACAACTACTGCTCTGTGTTGTTGGCCAGAAAGCTAATATCAAGACTTCCCTATGTCTACACGTATCCTATAAAAATACAATTTTGGCTGTATTATTTCTGTCCCTTCAAAAATTGCAATTGAGAAATTTATTTAGTTTATTTAGTTTATTGTCAGCCCCTACTGTTAGATGAGATTTACACCCATGGAGTCAACCCAGATAATCCCACTCCAAGCAAAACTTTTTAGGTCTTTGTGGCCATAAAACTCTTTAAACGTTTCATGGACAAATACTATCACAGTAGACAGAGGGTGGAAAAACACACAGTTGATTCACAAGCCACTGACATGCACTTGACAATCTTTTTCTAATGTTGTGTTCACACAGCAAGGATGAAACAGGAGAACTATTTTAAAGTTGTTTGCTTGTCATCTTGCGGACTGACCTGACAAAGCAGGAATTCACACGTTTAACAAATCGACATCATGATGTGGTTTTATCAGCATCCTTTTGATCGTTTATTGCATTTAAAAAAGCAAAAAAGCAAAGCAAAGTAAACCAGATTGTGGGCAAATATTTACGGGTTGTGTTTACTGGCTTGAGTAACGCCAGTAGACACAAATAATCCTGCTAAAATTTGCTTGGCTTTCTGTAAGAACACACCATTAGAGTTGCAGCAGACAGCATGCAGTGTTGCCCTCAACAGGTCAAATGTAGAATTCAACTGATTGGACTGTAGTTTTGTGTATAGCAGAACAACATTAGCCTACTCATATATTTTTCAGTTGTTGTTTTGTCATCAATACCCAGTATGGATTGCAGAGAGTAGTCTGTTACTTAGTTTCTATGTTAGCATAAAACTCATAGTAGTTTTGCTTCTTGAGAGTGCCCCAATGAAAGTAATATTTAAAGTGGCATACTTACATTGTTCAGAAGGTAAAGTGGCCCTTTTTGTATATAGAAGTACAAGACCTCACACAAGACTTGAGGAGTAGTGGTAGAAGGATAGAAGTAAGTAAATAAATATAACAATTCCATCCATAAATGGACATTTAAGCTGTTCCAGTGGCAGTAGGCAATAGTGACCTATTAAAACACGCCATGAAGGATGATGTCGTTTAGATTAGAAATGACTTGTAAATAAATAGCATAATCAATCTTGTTTATTTCAAATCATCTATTATGTTGATTGAGATTTTGTGTTATCTGTCTCGATTGGCTGGATGTGTGATTAATGTAATGTGATATTCAGAATGTGAGACAAATAAGTTTTGATCAGTGGTGTAAGCCGTGTCAGGGTCTGTCTCATCCTACCTGTTCACTTAATTGCCCATTTGTCTTAATTGCTGTATCTGTTGGCATTTCATAACCTGCTTTCACCCTCTGGTCTCTGTGTCTCTGTGTCTTTCACTCCCTGCTTCTTTTCTCAGTTATTGTTTCTCTCTTTCACATTGTCTTTTGTTATTTACTACAGTGGCAATCACATGGAAAATAAATATATTAATTGTGAGGAAGATTCACAGATTGCATGGTCTTAAAGATGTCATATTTTCCTTTTTGCCTTTTTCCCTCTGATTTATTATGTTATATATCTTTTTTGGGCATATAATAGGTTTGCAAAGTGAAAAAGCCCAAAAAGTCCTGTCACGGTCTATCCATGACCAGTCTTGTCTGAGTGTGTTGTGGTTTTGCTGGTCTCTCTGTGTGTGGTGTGTGTGTGTGTGTGTTTGATCTTCCCTGGTTCCTGGCTTTCCAGCACAGCTGCTGACAATCTGCCAATCAAGCCTTGGCTACAATACTCCTGACTGTCCGTGCCAGATTGTTGTTCTCACTCCAGTGGTAATTACGCACAGCTAACCCTCTTGAAGACGTCTAGTGATTTACCTTGTGTTTTTGTGAAAGAACCTAGATTAATGTGTTTGTCTCTGTTCGCTTCAGTGCCTGGGTCTTTTCCATTTGCCACACCGCCTGCCACGACAAGTCCACCACAACTGGACCTCTATTCAACCACACTATCTTCGACCCCACCGACCAGCTCCGGATAATTCATAGCATTATTTCACTCAACGTCTATATTATCATTAAAACTCTCTTTTGAACCTCAACTCGCTGTCTCTGTCTGCTCTTGAGTCCAAACCACACCCGACGTAACAAGTCCACCTCAAAGGGAGTTCCCACCTCCTAAAGAAAACACTGCTCTGAACTGCCTGAAAACGGCTTGATTGTAGTCCAGACCTTTCTTCCCGTTACCATTTTGCGTCACATGCGTCATAAGCTCAGCGGCTAGTCAGGCACGCCCCCAAAAACACCAGTGGGGAAAACACAAGGACCGCCGGCTGCCTCCCCTCATCCCCACTCTCCCTAACAAACATTAAGATAGTCAATGGACATAAAGTTGTTACTGTGATGTAGAGACACAGTTAAAACATTGCATATGAAAGATCAATGTGTTGCAGATTAATAACTCACAACTCTGAAACTCTTGCTCCAGTCTATGTTGCTGGTAAGGGGACATGCAGCTGAACCGAAGCTGTTTTTACCGGCTTCTCACGACCCGCTCTACTCTGCTTTTGATTGGTTAGTAGTCCTTCACTAGCTACTGTGCATGTCCAACTCCCAACAAAGATTTTGTAGAGGATGCATCACTCTATCGCTAAAATGGAGCATTCAACATACAAGGTCGAAAAGAGGAGCTGCAGCAATGTGCAGTATGACAAAATATGCTGTGTGGCAATGTCTATGATGTCACTGATGTCACAATTTCTTTGTGACAAATTCTGAGTCAACCATTCATGACATCACTGTGTTCCATAATGCCAATGGTGAAGTCACAATTTCTATGTGATAAATGCTGGATCAATCTGTAATGATATAACAGGGTTTGATGATGTCACAATTTCTGCAATGGAAATGATGGTTCAATCATTCATGACATCACTGGATTCCATGATGTCACTGATGATGTGACAACTCCAGTGAGACAATCGATTACATCATCAAAGGAACTTCATGATGAGGCTGATGTAATGAAAGCCTCCCATGAACGCTCCAGATTCTTCATCAGTGTTTATGCAGCTTCAGGTTTATTTCTTTTTTCATGTAATCAAGCTCCAAGTTGTCCGGCTCAATGGGGAATGGGTAGCTATTACTTTTGTCATTGATACCTTGAATACTTTCCAAAATATTCAAGGTTTTCCAGGAACTTTTTTTTTAACTATTCTGTTTTTTCTGCTCATATAAACAGCCATCTTTACTCTCCCCTAAACCAAATTAAAAATCTGGCATTTAATTTTAATCTTTTGAGAGTACCTGTACCCCAAAATGAACATACGTTTAGAAAAAACCTCCCCAAACAGTCCAAAGATATTTTCTAACATTGCAAACAATGGCAGAAATCGAGAACACTCCACGAAACAATGAAAAACCGTCTCACGATTAGTGCAAAATGGACAATCATGGCTAACATCAGAGTTAATGACAGAGACAAAAGCATTCACAGCCACAATACCATGTAAAACCCTCCACTGCAGGTCAGCGGCTTGTTTGATCAATGGTGGTTTGTACAGCGCTCTCCACTCAGGTCCAACACTGTCACTAAGACCTAAGTGAGCTCTCCATGGAGTGTCAGCTCTGCCATTTAATTTATCCCTCTACAAAATTTTGACAAAAGTTTTATACATCAGTTTTCTGTTCACATCTTGGAAAGAAAACTCAGAGGAGATATCACTTTCATCCTAGAGGATGAGGGTATGTCAGACCTCCTCAATGTACATGAAATAATAGACAAAATCGATACAGCAACAAGCTTTAGTGAATGTGAAATCCCCAGTCAAACAGAGTCACAGGAAAACCTCCAGAAAGAGGTAGAAGCGCTAAGGTTATCGTTGAAAGAAAAGGAGCACGCGATGTATGACCTTATGAAAACAAGCATGAACCCCCTTGCCAGTCCCAGCAAGCCAGAAAAGAATATAGCCCCAACACCCCCTAATGGCTCCATGTGGCGCAAAGATTTTAAGATATCTGGCCAAATAGGCAAGCCAGGGCAAAAAGATAGGCTAACATTTTCTAGTCTGGCCAAACTAATTGAAAGCGGCCTCTGCAAAGGCTATCCAGAGTCAGATTATTGATGCTGTAGTCCGTGCTATCACACCAGGCCTGCAGTTACGAAGTTACCTTGAAGGGAAAGACAAACTAACACTGCCTGCCCTTCGTAGGATCCTCAGATGTCATTACCAGGAGAGAGGCGCCACAGAGTTATATAAACAACTCACTTCTGAGGTTCAAAACAGTAGGGAGACCCCTCAAAACTTCCTGATAAGGGCAATGGACCTGAGACAAAAAATCCTGTTTGCTTCTCAGGAAGCTGATTCAAGTCTAAAATATGACCCAGTACTAGTACAGAGTCTATTTATGCATACAGTCCTAACTGGCCTCCAGAGTGACAATATCAAAGGTGACCTGCAGCCCTACCTCCTACAGACGGACACTTCAGATGAGCTGCTGTTGGAGAAACTGAACATTTCATGTGCCAATGAAAAGGAGAGGCAGGACCAAAAGAAACATGCAGCCCCATCACGTATAACTAATGTGAATACAGTCCAGTCAAGTGAAGCTCCGGTGGAAAAGAAGACTGCCACCTCACAAAGTCCAGCTACACTTCCCCCCGATCTGCTTGCTGAAATCAAAGAAATGTGCTCTGACATGGTGCTATTGAAAGACTTGAAAGCTGAGATCTGCCAAATCAGGGAAACCATCCAAAGACCCGCACTCGCACCCCAACAGTACCCCCCACCAAGCAGAGAACCAGCAACTGTGCCTTCCCCTTACCCAGTGTTTTCACCCCCACAATCCTCACCTTATAAGACTGAGTCAAATGAAATGCCATTTTACCACCAGCAGTCGCCAACAGCAGTGCCGGAATATCGACCAGTATTCGGCCCTGGGCGGATGAGAGAGACAGCCCAGTTCCAGCAGAGGTATGCACCGCAGAGGTGTTACCCAGCACGACGCACTCAGCCTAGTTGTTTCTCATGTACTCAAGCAGGTGAGGAGTACTGTCAGCATTGCTTTAGGTGTGGAAGTAGTGAACACTTCAGAGCAGGTTGTAAAGCACAGAGACCAGTAGAGCCCACTCTGAGAATCCCTTTAAACTAAGAGGGGTTGCTCCCACGGGACATGGAGCAACCAGTGATATTGATAAATCTCAATTTTGTGCAGGTTGTGAAGAAGAGAAAGGAAGTGAGGAACTAAATTGTTGTTCAATTTGTAAGACCACTCTATACTGCTCAAAGGAGTATCAGGGAAGCCATTGGCCCACACACAAAAGACTTTGCAAGCCATATGCATGTTCAGGTATCAAGAAACAGGTAACTCAGTCACATGATAAAGTCAAGTGCAAAGAAAATGGTGCTCCAGAGAAAACACCTACTGTAAATGAGTTAGCAGGAAAGAAGTGTGTCATCAGGTGTTTCCTCCACAGACAGAAAACTCAGGCACTTTGGGATACAGGTTCACAAGTTTGTGCTATAGATGAGGTATGGGGAAAAAAACCATTTACCTGATGTTCCTCTCATTGATTTTCAATATGTCCCAGAAACAGCAGGGCCTATTTCAGTGGAATGTGAAACCGCAGAAGTCACCAAGGGCTGCACCTCTGTTACAGGAGAAGCCAGTGTTCCAATTAGACAAAACAGCCCCAGACCAGAAAATGTTACGAAAACTAGGATTGAAGTACCTCTAGAAGTCAGCTCAGCTCCCATGTCAGTGTATGAGAGAAGATAGCGGTGAAAGGAATTTTAGAGTTCAGTGGAAAAATAGCCATGGCAGAGTTTTAGATTTGGTAGGAGCATTAACATCAAGAAAGTATGCGTTGCTGAATGATATGAGAATACTGGAGATGGAAGGTGATTGCAGTCTTTATGTGTATGATTCCCAGCAGGAGGATAGAGGTGATTATAAATGTACGTTTTATAAGCCACAGTTTGAAAGCGAGGGATTAGAGCCGGGACTTGGAGGTCATGTAGTGACCCTGGTGGTGTTAGATGGGAATAACAGTAAAGTGATCCAAGATGTAGAAAAAATATGAAAATCAACAACAGTAACACCAACACTTCAGCCTGATGCAAGAGCAGTAAGAAGTAGTTCTACTCTTGTAGCGTCAACAGTCTCTAAAAGTATAAATGTAACGCATTTGACTACAGTGGCGTCTCAGATGATTTCGTCAACTTCATTGTCTACTGTGATTAAGGTTAAGTTTGGAGGTTCGGCATATCTTCCTTGTAAATGTGAGAGATGGTAATAGTCGCGGTAAAGATGTGTTGTTATCAGGACCGGAGGGTGTACCCCCTAGTCAAAGAAAGTATTCTTGTGGGCGATTGTTCACTTGTTTTGCGTAATGCTACCAGGGAAAACCTAGGGGAATATAGTTGTACTTATTTAGAGCCAGAGTTTAAACTTACGAGGTTATGTGACCCGTAAGGTGTCGCTTATGATGAAAGATTAAGAGCCTGTTGAAGTGTCAACAGTCACCAAAGGAGTTCAAGAACAATATCCTACAGTAGTCACTCCAAGAGTGAATAATACACAGAGGACATTTGTCATTTTGCCCTTGGAAATAACTAAAAGAGTTAATACATCAACTAATGCAATTATTTTAGTAGTAACCTTGGAAGAAATGAATGTTACAACGGCGATAACAACCATTGTAAATATGACACAGACACCGACTACAACTTTTCTGGAAGTAAAGGGTAGCAAGGATGTTGTGGAGACTGAGGAGCAAATGGTAGAAGAGAATGATGAAGAGTCATCTGAAACCGTTCAGAATATTATCCCACATGTACAAAATGAGTTCTTTACGTTTGATAAAACACCAGAAGATATGACATAATATCATAATATGAAGATAATATCGTTCGTTACGGAAGAGGGAAGCTACATGGAACGCACATGGGTTTGATTCTTCTGTTTTGAAAATTACAGATGGCTGGGCAGGTAGGAATTTATGGTTCCAGCAGTTAACTCATTCTGTAAGATCAGTTAAGAAACTAGATGGTCCACGTCTGTTGAAAGTCCCGGCACCAGGCACATGGGATTCAATTTTAGAGACGGTGGACCAACCTCTATCCGTTATCTGTCATTCTTATGCTTTATCATGGCTGTTGTATCAGCAACAATCGTCAACAGATATAGTGATGTCTTGATCGTCGCAGTTGTTTAGAACTAGACTTAACTGTTCTTGGATAAATGAATTACCCTATGTGAATTTGTTAGATCAGAAGGAAAATAAGTTAACAGCAATTCCTGAAGCAATAGAGGTAAGACCCGTGAGGGCTAGTAGCTGTTATTGTTCAAATAAGACGTATGATGGGCCAGGGATGCTTATGGGAATATCAGAGTGTGATGATTATATGATGTCTTTGGATAAGCATGACCGTAAGGTTAGTGAAAACACATATGAAGTAACTTTTGCTGTGACATCTACTAAGAAGGGTAGGACTCTGATGGTAAGAGATCAGCTTTTGCCTGGCAATGTGACTACAGGGAATATTCAAGATATTTGGTGGATTTTGGGTTATAAGGCCTATATATTCTTACCTTATGGATGGATAAGATGTTGTTACATGGCGATGCTAAAACTTCCATATGAGGTGTTTACAATCCAAAAAGGGGAACCACCTGCTACAGCTCATTCTGATCCTGGTTCTGGAAATAGGGTGAAAAGGAGCATGGCACAATTTAATAATCTTGAATCCTATCATTGGAGGATAAGTCTAGGCGAGAAGTGGGGACTTGGTACATGGTATGGTGTAACATTTTTGGCAGATCACATTGATAATATTACTTATACTTTACAGGGTTTTGCAAATGAAACTATACGAGGGTTTAATCTTCTATCAAATACTCAAAGAAGTCACAGACTGATGTTGTTGAAACATGACATGGCTCTCGACTATATTTTAGCCAAACCAGGTGGTTTGTGTGTGGCTATGAACTTGACGGGAGACGGTTGTTATACTTTGATCCCAGATAGTTCTGATAATATCACTAGTGTTATAGATGCATTAAAGAGTATAAGGGATGCGTTTGCTCAATCTGAGGGAGCTGGATGGTCAGCAAATGCTTGATTACAAAATCAGTTAGGACCAGTGGGAGCAGTGGTGGTTCAGATTTTGGTAGCAGCCTTTGTAGCGCTGTGTTTGATGTTTTGCTTTTGTACGGTGCTATTGACTTTTGCGAAAGCTATGATATTGAGATTGGTTGGTGTGATGATGCCTGGGGAGAACACTCAGATGCCTTTGTTAACTATGACTGATTTAGATGGAGGTGATAAAGTGGAACCAGATGAAGTAATGATGGAAAGATATCCATTTTAATGTTACTTTGTATTTCCATACATTGAGGTTTTAATTTTCATGCGTTATTTTGCAACAGATACTGGTTGGTTTTTTCTTTTCTTCCAGAGTATATGGGGATGTACAGATGGGGATTCAGATACTCATACAAGGACAATATGAATGGACTCTGGACAAGCACGGTGTGGAAATGTCTGGATTTTATCGACTGCTGAGGAGCTGCAGTGGAATACCTTCCTATGTTTGCTTTGATATAGATATGAATACATATTTGAATTAATAAAACTTAATTAACTATCATATTCTTTTTGTGTTAACTGTGTAAAGACTTGTACTTTCGGTTATGGGGTTAATATATGGGGACCTCCAGGTTTTTTCTTTTTTCTTGATGCTTAGGGATATAGGGTCTAGGCAGGGAAAGGTCCGTTGGAGAGTCCGATGGGTTGACTAGCCTGAATTCGGACATTGTTTTGATTTTATTTCATTTCCTGAGGTTTTCACATGTATTGGCTAAACCATATCTCTGCATAGACTGATAAAGATGTCTTTTATTAATTAAACTGGAGTACCATGCATGGCTGCCTAAGGCAGAGGGGCCGTGAGAAAGTTTTCCTGTCTAGATTGTCTTGAAGGGCATTTTGGAATGAAGGCTGCCGGACAGGTTTTTCGTTCTCACACTCCATAAAGTTGATATATTGCTAAAAATAATACTGCAAGAAGCATGTATTGGAGAAACTTATTATCTTTTCATTTTTCGAGTCTCAATTAGTCTCGCAGGGGGGAATATGTAGTATCCAATACTTGGAATACTTGGATGTACTTGACTCATAACAGTTCAAAATAGCACTGTAGCAGCAGGACAGAGCATCTACTGCTTGTTTAAGAGGCTGAAATGAGAGCATTATTTCTTTTTTCATGTAATGTTTTAAAAAGAGAAAAAGCAACACAACTTATTTAGCTATTGTAGTGTTCAAAATAATTAAGCTGAGCGTTGTTTTTATGCTTGGGCATGTTTAATGCGGTTTCCTAGTGCCTGCGTCTGACAGCTCTCCTACGTCTGCGGACAGCAGAGGACCTCCGAGGTCTCCTGCGTCTGCGAACAGGGCGAGAGGCGTGCATGCGTCTGCGTGGCATTGTCAAAAAACAGCTTGCTGGATATAACGGCTTCTATTTATAAACTCACCGTGGCAACATCTGTGATGTCACTGATGATGTCGATTGATGACAATCGATAACATCGTCAAAGGAACTTCATGATGAGGCTGATGTAATGAAAGCCTCTCATGAACGCTCCAGATTCTTCATCAGTGTTTATGCGGCTTCAGGTTTATTTCTTTTTTCATGTAATCAAACTCCAAGTTGTTCGGCTCAATGGGGAATGGGGTGCTATTACTTTTGTCATTGATCCCTTGAATACTTTCCAAAATATTCAAGGTTTTCCAGGAACATTTTCCCGTTCTAAGTGAATGGAGAGACTGTCAAAATCCTCC
>NC_060151.1:5062708-5064206 GCF_021292245.1 Micropterus dolomieu
TATGCGTGATGATGACAGGAATAGAAGTCTTTGGAACAACGCTGGGAGCAGACGGCTTTACATGCCAGCAGGTGGAGACAGTTGTTTGTGGCAGTGAGTCAGAGATCTGTTCAGTGAGCGGTGGTGCGTCCAGGTGTGCTGCATGAATGATTAGTCATTCACGTAAATCATGTGTGGACCGCACCGCATGCTGTATGTGCGCAGCTAACATTTCTGAGCCCCGTTTGTTTGGGTGAAGTCCGTCTATCTTAAAAAGAGACATTCTTTGCCAGAAAATATTAAAATTATCCACATAACACACACGGTGAGCCCTGCAGGCGGACTGGAGCCAGTCGTGGAGGCCAAAGAGTCTACTGAAGCGGCCAGCACCACGACCAACTGTGGGAATGGGACCAGAGATAAAAACGGACTTTCCACACTGCTTTAAAAAGTTAAGAAGACGGTTAAAATCTAATTTTGTCAGCTCAGACTGCCGAAGAGCTGTGTCATTTGTTCCGACATGGACTATCACTCTTGTGATGGAGGACGGGAGCGACGGCATCAGGTCCTGGAGTTTTTTTAAAATGACAGCCGTGGTGGCACCGGGGAAGCAGTGAGTGGTAGTGTTAAAGAAACGGAGGTTTCTGGTTGTGGAGTCACCAATTATTAGTGTGGTTGGGGAGAAAAGAGGACGAGGAGATGCCGGTTGTGGGGTTCCAGAGCAGAATCTGCTTCAACACTGTGTGCGGACTGAGGATGGAGTGTGTGAGCTGTTGAGTGTTGTGTTGGAGTAGCAGTAACAGACCTGAGAGAAGGGCTACCCGACGGTGCAGGGTAGAGACGGCCTCCGGAGCGTCTGATCACAGCCTCCTTCAGGATCCTACGTTGGAAAGCGGAGGTTTTTGACCGGGATGACGGCCGCCGATCAGGCCCGGCGGCAGACCGGCGGCCCAGTGCAGGAGATGTAGCCGGTGGAGGAGATGCAACAGTATCGGCAGGCACTGTGCGCTGAAAGAGATCCGTATCAGGGAGACTCGAAGCCGCAGGTGCATCCGCTGGATTGACCGGAGTGTCGTTAGACAGGGCTGCATAGCGGTTGGAGAGGCCGATGTGCGGAGGAGAGGCAGCCCCATCCGAGCCTCTCTTGCAGCCACGGACCACCACTTAAGCCCAGGTTGACTGATGCTTTGGAGTCGAGCAGGATGAAAGCCTGGGAAGGCCAGAGGGGTCCCAAAACACGGTGTCCTGGATGTTGCGGTTGCGCTAAGAGAAACAATCTGTTTGGCTTGTACTGAAGCCGCATCCATAAAGCCAGTCAGCAGGGAATCTTTCTCTTTGAGTTCCTCTGAAAATCGTCGGATGTGTTCCATAAGGTCAGCAATCTTCTTGTTCGCTTTCTTAAGGAGTGTGCAGTCCTCAGAGGGCAGAGTTATTTCGGCTAGCATAGTCACCGGAGCTTTGTTGCGATCAGTAGCGTTGATCGCGTTTTTACGGTCATCTAGCTTAAAATCCATGTCGG
>NC_060151.1:5064226-5065343 GCF_021292245.1 Micropterus dolomieu
GCAGGTGCATCCGCTGGATTGACCGGAGTGTCGTTAGACAGGGCTGCATAGCGGTTGGAGAGGCCGATGTGCGGAGGAGAGACAGCCCCATCCGAGCCTCTCTTGCAGCCACGGACCACCACTTAAGCCCAGGTTGACTGATGCTTTGGAGTCGAGCAGGATGAAAGCCTGGGAAGGCCAGAGGGGTCCCAAAACACGGTGTCCTGGATGTTAGCGGTTGCGCTAAGAGAAAAAATCTGTTTGGCTTGTACTGAAGCCGCATCCATAAAGCCAGTCAGCAGGGAATCTTTCTCTTTGAAAAAAGGTAACGAAAAAGAATGGATTAAAACTGGATAAAAGTTCGATTTAAGACAGGCGGCTACAGACGCCAACGCATACGCAGAGTGCAGATTACGTCAGCAATTACGTCAGCGATTAATGGGTGTGTATTGCGTGAGTTAGAGTGGGTGACATCATCGCTAGAGGGCAGGCATCTTGAAATTTCATCTTAAAAATTTCTCTTTAACTCGCTACCCTGACCACAATTTTAACTCTTCAAATATCATCATCACATTTCATACTAGAAATGTAGGTATTTTTGTTGTGGTTCCTCACATGTGCTTATCAAATCCCTCGGACTTATACATTTGGCGCTGTGCCCTTCCAAAGGACAAGAGCGCCAGCCAACTCCTCCATAGGCTGCCATTATAAATTCTCCTCAAAAGTTCTGGAGCAGAGCAGAACGTACCAGTTTTTTTAACTCACTGAAAACCTCACTTCTTTTTACTTTATCCACACAAAAAACATATCACAATTTTCACAAATGCCTTCTGCTGCAGCTGGTCAGGTCATTTTGCCGATACAACCTATAGTTTTGTCTCAATGGAGGTTTGTTTGACAGAAAGTCTCAGAAGGATTTTCCTATCTGTCTCTATTGTAGAGCTGGTTACCTTGGTGTCGTAAGTTAGCTGATTAAAGATCAAAGGACTGGGTCCTCTGTTCTGATTGGTGGACTGAATTTAAGCTATTTTCTGCACACCTGTTTGTGTCCTCTTCACTGAACACATACACAGGCACATTAATACACTGACAGACACAATTTTAACTCTTCAAGCATACACACACACACACACACACA
>NC_060151.1:5065443-5069366 GCF_021292245.1 Micropterus dolomieu
GTCAGCAATTACGTCAGCGATTAATGGGTGTGTATTGCGTGAGTTAGAGTGGGTGACATCATCGCTAGAGGGCAGGCATCTTGAAATTTCATCTTAAACATTTCTCTTTAACTCGCTACCCTGACCACAATTTTAACTCTTCAAATATCATCATCACATTTCATACTAGAAATGTAGGTATTTTTGTTGTGGTTCCTCACATGTGCTTATCAAATCCCTCGGACTTATAGATTTGGCGCTGTGCCCTTCCAAAGGACAAGAGCGCCAGCCAACTCCTCCATAGGCTGCCATTATAAATTCTCCTCAAAATTTCTGGAGCAGAGCAGAACGTACCAGTTTTTTAACTCACTGAAAACCTCACTTCTTTTTACTTTATCCACACAAAAAACATATCACATTGTTCACAAATGCCTTCTGCTGCAGCTGGTCAGGTCATTTTGCCGATACTGTTGCGTTTTTTCAGATTTTGAGAAAGGAGAGGCTCAGTCAATGAAAATTAACAAAAAGATTTAATTACAAAAATTAGTGAATAAAGAGATGGCATTACAGAACAAACAAATAACACTGCAGTTGACTGAAAAGTTGGTCCTCCGTTCAGATTTACAGCTTTCAGTCAAGTCCGAACAGACTGAGCTAAAGCCGCCTCCAGCAGTGGACTGAAAAGCTGCTTCTCCTCCCAGATCCACAGCTTACAGTCCTGATTCTCACAAAATAAATTGTTAATATCCTCCAGGTATGTGGGTGGGTCCATAGCCATTGGTCGTTTGGTTAACTTCTTCGTCACCCAATTGGGAAGGGTGTACCTTACTGTTCTACCTTTTGGTCGAACAAAAAAGCACCGATCCCAGACGTGAAACCCCCCTTCAATCTACACGAATAAACTGTCTTTTACTCTAAATTTATCATAGAGAACAACTGGGCTTGTCTCCAAAATGGTTGACACCCCATCTTAAGTGTCAATGAAACAGTCAAAACAAAACAGTCCTTCTGGCACTAAACAAAGAGGTGTCAGTTTTCTTCACATTACAAAGAGGATACAAACAATGGTTTAATCAACATTCTAATGCAATTGCCTGGCCTAAAATCCTGCAGTTTTACATTTGAAGAAAAACACTGAAACACTGGAATACATTACGTTTGTTGTAACTTTTTAAAACTCAACAATCCCTCCTTTCACACCATTTATTGGTGTGAAATCACTATTAGACTTAACATATCTACAATTATGTTGTAAAATCAAATCATGGTTTAAGCAAAAAATCATCTTCCTCTTCTCTGACCTCTTCCTCCTTCGTTGGTAACATGCCAATGTTACGTCTCACCTCTGCATCCTCTTCTTGCATCTTCACTGGTTATGACAGTTATTTTCCTTTTTTGTGTGCAACAGTCCGTGTAGAAAATCAGTGTAAATGACATCAGTTCAATTGGTGAGTGCAAATGAATCAATAATCTGTGTGGGTGTTGTGGTTATATGAGTACTAGTGCAGTCTGTTTGTTGAGAGCTCCTAGATTTGTCTGTCATCTTGTTGAACAGTGCTGACCAGGACGGTGGTGAGCGCTGCAGCCATTGTCTGTGTTGTTGGAGGGGATCCTCACTGGGGAAACACTTTGCACTGTGATGCATAGACCCAGGTGTCCCTCTCAGCTACCTTGGCGGCAGTTGAAGTTGTCCATATCACTTGGAATCTGCATAGTGAGGCCCCCAGGTGGTGCGTGTGGCCAGGATTCTTCTGGACCTTGTTCCTCTTCCCAGGCAGTCATTGGCAACTGGGAGTAGTTAGTTGACATGTTACTCCCTCTTCCTCTCCCTGTGTTTGGTGGTGCTCTTCTGTTTCATGATTCTCTTCCTCTCTGTAGGCCATAAGGCACTGGTGCATGTAGACCTTCAAAAGGACAATCTCTGGACCAGTGTCCTAGCTGTCCACAGTTGTAACAGCCAGTGAATCCTGTTGTCCTGGGCTTATACTGTCCTGTTGATGGTGGTTTCTGGCATTGCATGGGGTATGGTTGTGGAGGAACTGGTTGTGTTGTTGCCCATGGTGGCCACGTGGGTGAAGGTGTGGTTTTACAATTTTCACAAATGCCTTCTGCTGCAGCTGGTCAGGTCATTTTGCCGATACAACCTATAGTTTTGTCTCAATGGAGGTTTGTTTGACAGAAAGTCTCAGAAGGATTTTCCTATCTGTCTCTATTGTAGAGCTGGTTACCTTGGTGTCGTAAGTTAGCTGATTAAAGATCAAAGGACTGGGTCCTCTGTTCTGATTGGTGGACTGAATTTAAGCTATTTTCTGCACACCTGTTTGTGTCCTCTTCACTGAACACATACACAGGCACATTAATACACTGACAGACACAATTTTAACTCTTCAAGCATACACACACACACACACACACACACACACGCACACACACACACGCACACACGTTAAAGGAGACTTATTAGGCTTCTTATAGGCCCTTTTTTAGCTGACGTCAGAGGTACGTCACAGCGTTAGCTGGAGGCAAAACAAACGGACAACCGGAGGCGGCCAATACAAACCAGCACAGGGTCGGCTGCACAAGGAGCTTAAAATGTCATCTTGTTGTGTTGTTGGTTGCCAGAATCGACGGAGTACAGGCAATTTGAAATTTTATCGCATACCTGCTGCCACTGCCATACAAAAAACCCGAAGACTGCTGTGGTTAAACGCAATAAAACGAGCGGACTGGACAGAAACGATCATCAAAAATGCTCGCGTATGCAGCGCATACTTCATATCAGGTAAGTTAAGGTAAATAAACTATTGTCTTTCGTTGCTAAAGTAACGTTATCTACATATTTCTCATAATGCTAAATGCCCACTTAAATATAAATTGTAACGTTAACAAGTATAGTTATTTCTGTCGTGATGCTGACTTTTTGAGGTCATAGTTAGCAAACTTTGTTCGAAGTACAACTAATTAGCAGTTAGATAACGTTAACATAAACGTACACTGTTGGTGTCGTCTGCCTTTCAACCGTTGCAGGTTTGCAATCGTAGAAAGTAGTGAGAAGGCCCGTGTCATGTACAGGTATTATGTTCAAGTAGTTGGATTTGCTAACTTTCACCACAGTTAGTAGCCAACGAAAAGGATAACCTTAGCTAGCTAACTACATAATAAGGTAGGCTGACACTAGCTTTAATTACTTCTTCTTATTTTGTAGGACAGGCTTCTATGGATGAAGACAGCCCTGACTTCGTCCCGTCTGTGTTTTCCTATAAACGGCAGAATGACAGGCCTGTGGAAAAGCTGGAGAGGTAGGTGAAATTGAGTTTTCTTAATGTGGCTAGGTGAGTGTTACCATAGGCTGTAACTCGTGTGTGCAGTCTTCCTCACTAAAATCTCTGTCTTCTCTGTTTTGTTCTGCTTTTCTAAGGCTGGAAAGAAAGAGGAAACGGGAATGTTCAACAGTGGAGCAACAGGCTTCTTGCCATGGTAAGAACATTCAAAATGTTTTATGCACAGTACAATGTTTTTGTCATACATACATTTATCAAACTGCTTTGTCATTTGTTTTTCACAAATGTCTTCCAGCTAATGATGATCCAGTGACACCAGAGGAAGCAGTGGAAGAAGCTGAGGCTATGGTCCCTGAAGCAGCATACAACAGTCTCAGTGAGAAGTATGATCAACTCAACACTGAATATGTCAACTTAAGAAAAGACTTTTACCAACTTAAAGAGGAGAATGAAAGACTGAAAGAGGAGCTTCAGAAATCTTCTCATTCTCCCCGATCAAAAACAATGCTGCACACTTTCTGTTTCTCACTGGGTTAACTTCAGTCATCTTCAGTTGGTTAATGTCAAAAATTAAAGACAGTGTGCAGAAGCGAACTGAAAGTCTCATGCTAGAAGATCATTTATTAGTCGTTCTTATGAAACTGAGATTGGGGCTCAGTAACA
>NC_060151.1:5069386-5072295 GCF_021292245.1 Micropterus dolomieu
AGTCATTTTGCCACGCCCATGTGCGAAACTTGTAGAATACGAAATTTTTCACCGGTTCTGACATGTTTGCAAATTTTGGTGAGTTTTCGAGTATGTTTAGGCCATGTCATTTGGGCCTACTTTGCAGAAAAAAAAAAAAAAAAAAAAAAAAAAAAAAAAAAAAAAAAAAAAAAAATATAATCCGAGCAGATTCAATAGGGACCTCGCACGGTCGTGCTCGGGCCCTAAAAAAAAAAACCCGAGCAAATTCAATAGGCCCTTTTTTAGCCGACGTCAGAGGTACGTCACAGCGTTAGCTGGAGGCAAAACAAACGGACAACCGGAGGCGACCAATACAAACCAGCACAGGGTCGGCTACACAAGGAGCTTAAAATATCATCTTGTTGTGTTGTTGGTTGCCAGAATCGACGGAGTACAGGCAATTTGAAATTTTATCGCATACCTGCTGCCACTGCCATACAAAAACCCGAAGACAGCTGTGGTTAAACGCAATAAAACGAGCGGACTGGACAGAAACGATCATCAAAAATGCTCGCGTATGCAGCGCACACTTCATATCAGGTAAGTTAAGGTAAATAAACTATTGTCTTTCGTTGATAAAGTAACGTTATCTACATATTTCTCATAATGCTAAATGCCCACCTAAATATAAATTGTAACGTTAACAAGTATAGTTATTTCTGTCGTGATGCTGACTTTTTGAGGTCATAGTTAGCAAACTTTGTTCGAAGTACAACTAATTAGCAGTTAGCTAACTGTTAACGTTAGATAACGTTAACATAAACGTACACTGTTGGTGTCGTCTGCCTTTCAACCGTTGCAGGTTTGCAATCGTAGAAAGTAGTGAGAAGGCCCGTGTCATGTACAGGTATTATGTTCAAGTAGTTGGATTTGCTAACTTTCACCACAGTTAGTAGCCAACGAAAAGGATAACCTTAGCTAGCTAACTACATAATAAGGTAGGCTGACACTAGCTTTAATTACTTCTTCTTATTTTGTAGGACAGGCTTCTATGGATGAAGACAGCCCTGACTTCGTCCCGTCTGTGTTTTCCTATAAATGGCAGAATGACAGGCCTGTGGAAAAGCTGGAGAGGTAGGTGAAATTGAGTTTTCTTAATGTGGCTAGGTGAGTGTTACCATAGGCTGTAACTCGTGTGTGCTCACTAAAATCTCTGTCTTCTCTGTTTTGTTCTGCTTTTCTAAGGCTGGAAAGAAAGAGGAAACGGGAATGTTCAACAGTGGAGCAACAGGCTTCTTGCCATGGTAAGAACATTCAAAATGTTTTATGCACAGTACAATGTTTTTGTCATACATACATTTATCAAACTGCTTTGTCATTTGTTTTTCACAAATGTCTTCCAGCTAATGATGATCCAGTGACACCAGAGGAAGCAGTGGAAGAAGCTGAGGCTATGGTCCCTGAAGCAGCATACAACAGTCTCAGTGAGAAGTATGATCAACTCAACACTGAATATGTCAACTTAAGAAAAGACTTTTACCAACTTAAAGAGGAGAATGAAAGACTGAAATAGGAGCTTCAGAAATCACGCTTCTCATTCTCCACGATCAAAAACAATGCTGCACACTTTCTGTTTCTTCAGTTGGTTAATGTCAAAAATTAAAGACAGTGTGCAGAAGCGAACTGAAAGTCTCATGCTAGAAGATCATTTATTAGTCGTTCTTATGAAACTGAGATTGGGGCTCAGTAACATATAGGTTCAAAGTTTCTGAAAGCACAGTGTCAAACATTCTAAGGTCCTGGTTGCCTGTAATGGCAAACATCTTGAAATCCATTATTAAATGGCCAAGTAAAGGTGCTGTCCTTAAAAATATGCCCAAAAGTTTCAGGCGACATTTCAAGAGATGCAGGTGTATAATTGACTGTACAGAGATATTCATAGAAAGACCTACTATCTTGACTGCCAGGGCTCAAACCTGGTCCAATTACAAGCATCACAACACTGTTAAGTACCTGGTGGGAATAACACCTGCTGGGGCAGTTTCATTTCTGTCCACGGGCTGGGGTGGGAGAGTGTCAGATAAGCAGAACACTTGAATCAGGATTTTTGCACTTGTTAGAGCCCAAAGATGAAATCTTAGCGGACAGGAGGGTTTTGATCAGGGATCAACTTGCTGCTTATGGTGCCACTTTGCGTATACCAAATTTTACCAAAGGAAAGAGTCAGTTACCTGCTTGTGAAGTAGATTCATCCAGACAACTGTCACGTGTGAGAATACATGTAGAGAGAGTCACAAGCAGATGGAAGAGTTTCAAAATTTTGCATTCTGTTATTCCTATTTCCCAAGTTAGCCTTTTGGATGACATGGTGATTGTGTGTGGTGCTCTTACCAATTTGTGTAAATCTGTGGTACCCAGAAAAGAGAGAGTATGTCGTGTATGAAATATCAGTGTTGTGTGTACAACAATGTACTGATGATTTATATGCTTTTCACTCTAATTCAATTGACAATTGTTTTAATTAATTGTGCATCATCTGTGATTGTATATACATTGTTGTTAATTGTGAGTGGAATTTTTAAGAACCTGGTAAGAAAGAATTAAATACAGAAGTTTTATAATTAATTTGCAGTGTTCAGAATTTATTTCTAAAAAATATTTACATCTTAATACTACATTGTACTGTTATCTCATTCTTAATTTACAGGAATCATACTTTAAAATATCTCTTATGCCATTACATACATACATTTCCATACCCAATACCTTATCCACCACATTGAAGGTTTAACTATTTTTGTATTGTAGCCCAGTTCACTAACATGTAGCTGTAAAATAGTACTTATTCCCTGCTGAAATAGAAGCATATATCTCTTCATGGCTAACCGTGAAGATAGACACAGGTGAGTCAGGTGTATTTATCTGCAGCAACTGCAGTGCCAGTTCTG
>NC_060151.1:5072395-5079348 GCF_021292245.1 Micropterus dolomieu
CTATACACGCTCACTAACCCACCACCACGACCACTGACCCTCGGTTGACTAAAACAATCATATTGAGGCGGACACAGTTCAGCTAGCTGGCTATAGTCATTCATTTGCAACCAGGATTCAGTTAAAAACATAAAATCTAGATTTGCAGACAAGATAAAATCATTTAAGATAAAAGTCTTACTTGAAAGTGATCTCACAATGAAGAGAGCCATTTTAAATGAGTTTGTTCTGGGTGCTGGAGTTGGTGCAGTTGTCCTAATCCTTAAGAGATTACTATTATTTCTGTGTGGGATGTGCACATTTCGGTTTACTGGTCTATGCGTGATGATGACAGGAATAGAAGTCTTTGGAACAGCGCTGGGAGCAGACGGCTTTACATGCCAGCAGGTGGAGACAGTTGTTTGTGGCAGTGAGGCAGAGATCTGTTCAGTGAGCGGTGGTGCGTCCAGGTGTGCTGCATGAATGATTAGTCATTCACGTAAGTCATGTGTGGACCGCACCACATGCTGTATGTGCGCAGCTAACAGTTCTGTGCCCCGTTTGTTTGGGTGAAGTCCGTCTGTCTTAAAAAGAGACATTCTTTGCCAGAAAATATTAAAATTATTGTTCCGACATGGGCTATCACTCTTGTGATGGAGGACGGGAGCGACGGCATCAGGTCCTGGAGTTTTTTTTAAATGACAGCCGTGGTGGCACCGGGGAAGCAGCGAGTGGTAGCGTTAAAGAAACGGATGTTTCTGGTTATGGAGTCACCAATTATTAGTGTGGTTGGGGAGAAAAGAGGACGAGGAGATGCCGGTTGTGGGGTTCCAGAGCAGGACTCGTCGGATGTCTTCCATAAGGTCAGCAATCTTCTTGTTCGCTTTCTTAAGGAGTGTGCAGTCCTCATGGGGCAGAGTTATCTCGGCTAGCATAGTCACCGGAGCTTTGTTGTGGTCAGTAGCGTTGATCGCGTTTTTACGGTCATCTAGCTTAAAATCCATGTCGGATGACTAAAATCCTTAACCCACGTAAAACTTAAATAAAGTTAAGTTAAATAAAAAGGATATTATATTATATAAACTTACAAGGCTGAAACTTGGACGGAGAGTCTTTTCACAGACTTGTCAAGGGTCCTTTGAGTCATGCTCTTCCCAATCAGGAGGGATCGCAGTGAGGAGGCTGGCACTGGAGGATGACTCCTGGGTGATGGTAGGCTGGACAAAGGCTGTGCAGTGGTAGAGGTCTGGGCACTGGTAGAGGGCAGGGCGCTGGTGGGGGTCCGGGCGCTGGTAGAGGGCTGTGCGCTGGTGGAGGGCTGGGCGCTGGATCGCTGGACCTTGATTGAAATGGCTTCCCAGCCCTCTGGAAACAGCTCCATATACTCCTTAAAATTCTCCATGTTGGCTCGATGGTTCCTGGAGTCTTTCACTTTGCCCGTCTCCCGGATCATCAAGGCAACAAGGTATCCTCCATACCCTAGACAATTCTCCATGACCCACTTGAAGGTCTGGCCCCTTTATAGGCCAAACTGATGGAGACCCAGCACACAACTTCTGTCGGCTGGGTCATTGCCCTGTAGTACAGCAGCACGCCTGGCAGACTCCAGTACCTGCTCAGGAGAAAGAGGACGCAACCATGGTCTCTCCTTGTTCTCCCTTTTAACCCTGACTGCTTCAAGTGAACCAGACAGTATGATGCTGCCATCAGTCTTCTTTCTGAGTTGAGGCTCCATTTCAGTCAGTGAAAAAAAAGACAATGTTCAAGTATACAGTATTTAATCAAAATAAATTAGCCTCTGCTGTTACAGAACATTTATCCATTAAAAACAAACTGCAACATCAATAGGATCTAAGTATTTCTTTGTGAAAGGCTTGATAGGTACTTAATAACAAAGCAGGAACCAATGTGTTAAAGTATATAGATCAAGCTAATCTTAGCACATCATGCTCTATTACAAGTAAAAGTTATGAATTCAACTTACTTACTTAATACTAATTTTACTCATTATGCACAATGGTCACTTTCAGAATAATGTACATTATATTATTGGATCATAGCTGGTAAAGGTAGAGCTAATTCTATATAATTTGAACTGCTCTGTTGGTATAAAAATACATCATAACTTATTTTTTTATTATATTTTGTATTAATAATTTAAATCTGTAGAGTAAATAGTAACTACAGCTGTAAAATATGTTTGACTTAAAAGTACAATATATCCCTCTAAAATGTACTGAAGCAAAAGTATAAAGAAACATTAGCATATAATGAAATATTCAAATAAAGAACAATTAATGTTACCTCTAAATTGTAAAAGTTCAGTACTTTCAGTAAAGGTATTGAGATACTTAACACGACTGTATCAGTCTACTGACTTAGCTATTTATTCATTGTGTAACAGCATGACGAGCAATAGTAAAATTAAATAATAAAGTAAGTTGTATCTTTTACTGTATCATCACTGTAATTTAACTTGCTGGACACCTGTTTGTAACTTAACGTTCATTTAAAGACTAAGCTCGTTAATGTCATTAACAGACAGGTCTATCACATATGTACAACTTAAATTGACATTAATATTAGTAATGTTAAGTTTTAAAATCGCTATCAGAAAAAAAAAAACTGTGTAACGTCACAGTGAAGGACAGGTAACGTTAGGGTTACTGGCTAACGTCAGTTGTTTACTTCACTGAGCCACAGGTTATTAATTTAAAACTACCATATGTACCATATACTACCATATTATCAAGCATTATTAGACTTACTGTCTAAATGTTGAATCAGTGCCAGTAGTTTTCCATTTCCAATCGGAAACCGCGGTCTCTGGGATCTCGGAGGCTTATTTGTCTGTGATAATGTTTTAATAAATTGATGGAGAAATTAGCATACTCGGTCAACAACCACACAACAAAAAAAGACACTGACTGATCCATACAGATCTATTTGGTCTGTTTTAGCTAACTTTAGTTGGATCCAAATAAATAATTAAAACATAGATTTCCGTGTTTACCAATTATTTTATTATTAATAAAAAAAATAATTAAAAAATATATATAAAAAAAAAAAGATTGGGTTACGCAAGATGGGATGACCCGGTTGAAAAGAGAGTAAACCAAATGCATTCCACCTGTGTTTAAACATGTATTTAGGTTGAGCAAAACAGTCCACTTACAACAATGGCAATGAGTTAAAAGAAATAGCTTGTGACTTGTTGTAAACAACATTGAAATAGTGTTATTTTCCATGACAAACAGCGCATCACATCCATACCATTTTCCGTTTTTTTCTGCATCAGAGAGCGTCGGACATTATGGGATTTCAGCTGAGATAGATGTCACCCTATCTACTATCCTAACAATAGGAGACAATTTAATTATCTGAGAAATAAAAAGAGAACTAAAAATTAAAAAATTAGCCGCAAGACACGATACGCAGAGTTTTTCCTGATCTGAGAACTTTACCATACCATGGCTGTTAGGGAGACCGATGGTTTTGATTTTAGACTACAACAACCTTTTAGTCTAATTGTGTCAGGTCCTTCAAACAGCGGTAAAACATATTTTGTGAAAAAGTTGATTGAAAATGCACAGAAGCTAATTTCAAAACAGAAAATGTTGCATATATTTTTTCGTGTTTCACGTGTTCACATCTCCATCTCAGAGAGTGAATATTATTAAATCAAAAATAATTAAATAATCACCAGACCTTTTGGTAGCGTTATGCGAAATAGCTTACAATGTTTTAAAAGGTAAAATTCCTTTAAATAAGACAAAAGGTGGGGATTAGACTGCTCGCCAATAAAAAGAAGACGTTTCTTAAACAGTCTGGCGGTTTTCTTCTCCCCCTCCTGAGTATCGCTGTGCCTTTTATAACGAGTCTTTTTGGTTCAAGACAAACATAGATGACTATGGAGTATGCACAAAAAATGTTTCTGGTACCTAAACAACAGCTTGATATTTTAAGAAGACCTCCGGCACACGAGTCTATTTGAGAAACTGTTGAAAATGACCTGGATCGTACCATAAAATTATATATATATATACACATACATACATACAATACACACACACACACACACACACACACACACACACACACACACACACCCGATTGCTAAAGCCACTCCCAACCATCCGCTTTTAGAGGATAACACTGGACATCCCATATACACAAACCCCCTTTTTCACACCCGTCTTCACCTTTTGGTGATCGATCACCTTTTGGTGATCGTTGTAGAGGATGAGGCTGCACACGCCCTAATACAAACACCCATTTTCACACCCCCATGTCTTTGTTGTTCAAGATTGCTATGACCCCACTCTTTTTTTTTTTATTAATTTATTTTTTTTATTAAATAAAAAAAAAAATCTTTTGATTTATTAGTTTTTGATTAATAAATGTTTTTATTAATCAAAAATGTATTCATGTTCACGTTCACATGCACGCGCTTTGCTTGCCTTTATTTACTACTACTATCCCCTTCGGCAATATCATTGTTTTAACCAAATAGCCGGCCTGTTATAAACTATACATTATACGATTTCATTTGTAAGCAAATACGCTAATATGAACATGTCTTAAAGTAATTTTTATCAGCCCCGTAGTTAGTTAAACTTATATATCAGTTAACGTTAGCTGGATATGAATGGAGAATTGTTCATAGCTAGCAAGTAATTGTAAACGTTACTGACATTCCTTGAAACATACATTATGTCAGTTAAGTGCCAATGTTCATAATTACCCCAATGGGTAAACTAATATTACAAATAAAAGTTCAAGACAATAGAATGGCAATGAACTTACCAAAAATACAGCAGATTGCCGATTGTGATTGGTCGAACCGTGGAAGGCGCAACGCAAAGTGATTGGATTTCATAATTCTTGGTAGTGGGGCGACATGTGATGGGTCAATTCTTGGTAGCATTCTTGGTAGCGATAGGCAATGCGATTGGCTCTCACATGATGGATTAGCTCTACTGACAGGTGACAGGGAGCGCCACCAGCGAGCCTGGTTGTAATGATACAATTTGATGTGTTGTTGATACAAAAAGTGCATTTGCTTAATAAAAAAAGGTTTACAGTTAACATTTTGGACTTTTTAGTTAGTACTTGAGTAGCTGAGCATAAAAATATACCTCGTGTCCAAACTCCAAACAGGGAGGAAGATACAGCAAGTTAAAGAATTAGTGACAGGGGGAGACCTCAGGCTACAGCTACAACAGGGAGTGAATGGGAGACGACTGAGACTTTCCAATCAATTAAGGATCTAATGGACTAAACGTCCATTGTGCAGGATTTTGACATTTTGAGGGAGAAAAGGCATGTGGCTACATTTTGGTGTCTTTTTTGTGCTTATAGAGATAAATATACGCGACTAGCAGCAGTTTACAAAACAATTTCGGGTCTGCAACATCCTCCTGTCTCCACTCTAACTTATCACTTTTTTAGCAAACACCAAATACAACCTTGAAAGATCAAGCACTAAGCTCTTAAAGTTGGAAGAGCGGAGTCCCTGCTCCCATAGGAACCCATTCATTTTAAAATGCATAAAAATATTAATATAAAGTCAACCATTACTGATATCAGCAACACAGGTAATAGCACCCATCTCATGAAGAAGATGTACAATTTGAAGTTGGAACCAAGTTCAGGAAGTAAAGCTAACTGAAACACTCAAGGTGTCACAAAATGAAGCATAACACAGACATCAAAAAGTAACTAGCTGACAAACCCCCTATAGAACATAGAGATTAGAAAACACTAATGAACTCCTAAGTAAACCTGACTAATAAACAAATGACCAAAGTAACATACTACAGAGAAGAGCAAACACCAGGGCAGGGAATGAACACAGAAACAAACACAAAACACACCTAACCAAACCAAACCCGTGACATATATGCTATTCTACTTAGTTCAGTGTTTTACCCTAAACTGCATTTCGTTGTATTTTGTATACAATGACAATAGAGTCTCTATCATGAATCCTGAAATCTGATTTGAAGAAGCAGTAGCGTGAAAGTGATGGCTGTAGAATGGAGTTTAATTTATTAGTGCATTCCTCAAATGGAATGGACGACGCTCTGAAAGGTGAACAAAGAGATGCGCTGAATTTCAGACAGTAAAAGTGAGTGGGTCTTGTCCAGGTTTGAGGGGATTACTTTAAAAATGTAATCCGGTACAATTACAAATTACTTGTTAAAAATGTAATCAGTAACATAATCCAGGTACCACACAAAAAAGTGTAATGTAATGTGACTACTTTTAGTTACTGCCAAATAGGGCAAATGAAGACAACAGAAGTAGCCTATCAATGATGCGTCGTCTCCTCAGTGTATTTTTAGAGAAACATACAAATAACAAAATCTCCTATTCCCAAAATCCACGTTTAAATTTTTTTATATGATAGGCCTATGCTTTGCACTACACTCACCTAAAGGATTATTAGGAACACCATACTAATACTGTGTTTGACCCCCTTTCGCCTTCAGAACTGCCTTAATTCTACGTGGCATTGATTCAACAAGGTGCTGAAAGCATTCTTTAGAAATGTTGGCCCATATTGATAGGATAGCATCTTGCAGTTGATGGAGATTTGTGGGATGCACATCCAGGGCACGAAGCTCCCGTTCCACCACATCCCAAAGATGCTGTATTGGGTTGATCTGGTGACTGTGGGGGCCATTTTAGTACAGTGAACTCATTGTCATGTTCAAGAAACCAATTTGAAATGATTCGAGCTTTGTGACATGGTGCATTATCCTGCTGGAAGTAGCCATCAGAGGATGGGTACATGGTGGCCATAAAGAGATGGACATGGTCAGAAACAATGCTCAGGTAGGCCGTGGCATTTAAACGATGCCCAATTGGCACTAAGGGGCCTAAAGTGTGCCAAGAAAACATCCCCCGCACCATTACACCACCACCACCAGCCTGCACAGTGGTAACAAGGCATGATGGATCCATGTTCT
>NC_060151.1:5079448-5092932 GCF_021292245.1 Micropterus dolomieu
AACAAGGCATGATGGATCCATGTTCTCATTCTGTTTACGCCAAATTCTGACTCTACCATCTGAATGTCTCAACAGAAATCGAGACTCATCAGACCAGGCAACATTTTTCCAGTCTTCAACTGTCCAATTTTGGTGAGCTCTTGCAAATTGTAGCCTCTTTTTCCTATATGTAGTGGAGATGAGTGGTACCCGGTGGGGTCTTCTGCTGTTGTAGCCCGTCCGCCTCAAGGTTGCGCGTGTTGTGGCTTCACAAATGCTTTGCTGCATACCTCGGTTGTAACGAGTGGTTATTTCAGTCAAAGTTGCTCTTCTATCAGCTTGAATCAGTCGGCCCATTCTCCTCTGACCTCTAGCATCATCAAGGCATTTTCGCCCACAGGACTGCCGCATACTGGATGTTTTTCCCTTTTCACACCATTCTTTGTAAACCCTAGAAATGGTTGTGCGTGAAAATCCCAGTAACTGAGCAGATTGTGAAATACTCAGACCGGCCCGTCTGGCATCAACAACCATGCCACGCTCAAAATTGCTTAAATCACCTTTCTTTCCCATTCTGACATTCAGTTTGGAGTTCAGGAGGTTGTCTTGACCAGGACCACACCCCTAAATGCATTGAAGCAACTGCCATGTGATTGGTTGATTAGATAATTGCATTAATGAGAAATTGAACAGGTGTTCCTAATAATCCTTAGGTGAGTGTATGTCACCACTATGGCAGTATCTGGCCCATCAATGAAAAATATTTTATATTATATGTTTTGCAGGTATTCTTCATGCAGGGCTCTAGACTAACTTTTTTGACCTCCGTCCCGGAACTGTCCTGAAAAACAATTTGAACTGTCCTGAATTTAACTTAAAGCATCCCAAAATCAAAATGTTGTTTCTTTACTTTATTATCCTCTATAGTTGTTAGTGACATAATAAATTGTAGCGAACCTACGTATTGGTTAAGAAAGTTATGAATATTCGGAAATATTAATTCTGTCAGGGCGGACAGACTGGCTGGTGGGCGCCGAGCAAACAGGCAGGTAAATCAATGGGCGGGTAGGCAGGCAGCGACTCCGCACATGGGAATAACTGTGACAGACGGAAACATGACTTTAGGAAAGATCACAAAAATACTCAACTAGACTAGAAGAGTGACCGGAGCAACATCCCACAGAAGGTAAACTGACAAACTGCCGAAGAGTGAGAGCTCAGCCAGAGTCTTTAACTGCAGGAATTGATGGTTGATTAGCCACAGGTTCGGAACGCTGCAGGTGGCGATGAGCCAGGAGCCAGGGCCAGACACGTTTACACACACACACACATTGACAGGACTAGACAGACAAGACTGACAGAAACAGCAGGGAAGGGAAAACTGAGGAAACACAAGGGAGGGGGAGGAGGCGAAGCCTAATCATGACAGGCACCACCTGAAATCGCCGTTCGCCTAAGGCCTTCAGGAAACCTTATGGTGCGTTCCATTTGACATGGGAAGTCGGAATTTCCGAGTTCCCAGTTGGAACTTTCAACTGGAACGCCCCTGAAGTCGGATTTCCGACTCGGAAAGTCGGGACAACCGCACTACCCTGACTTTGGGATCTAAGATGGCTGTTGGGGTATCAACAGTTAGTGAAAGCTGTAGTTTATACTGTTTATTAGCACTTCTGTGTACTTGTGACTCATATAAATGTTCGTACACAAAGTGCTATCCAACAGCTGTCTGTGGTCGTGTTGCTACAGTGTTTAGTGTGAGTAAACACTGTAGCCAGCCGCTTTCTCTGCCAGGGGATTGCCCGGAGGTCCGTCATCTTCGGCTGGTAGATGAAGAAACTCTTGCAGTGATAGACATTTAACCCTGGCTCGGTTTGTTCATATTGATGTTCTCTGTGTTACGGGTGGCGTAACTACCCACGTGGCTGGCCTCCGAACTTTGGTGGGAACGGAAGAAGTTAATTTGACGGAAATAAAGCTTAAAAGGGAACTTGGTTGTTCCTGAATTCAAAGTTGTGTGGCTTAAACGGTCTGATAACTCTTAACAAACAAAACAAGGTAAATTCAACAAAGGTTCGCATGAATATGGCTAAGTACTTTCCTGGAAGACAAAGAAAATTTCACGGACAATGCCGGACCGAACTCTTGGGCATTGGCGTTGCTTGGAAGCGGAGCACGCTCTGTAAATCGAATACCTTTCCACAATCAACTCTTGTAAAGTTCTTAATTTTAAGCATGAAAAGTTATTGTTAATCGTCCATAACAATTATGATAGTTACTGGTTAAAACATTTCATATATTGATTACCACAGATAAAGGACCATCTTAACTAAACTTAACATCCAGGAGATTACTGATTGTTAAACATTCTTGCTATAAAATGTATAAAAAAGTTATATGGACATGGCATCAGATTCCAAACAATAAAATACAGAGTAATACATTAATCCGAAGAGGAGGCATTTAACAATGGCATGCAATACTTCTTTTGTCCTCTGGGGGGAACACTAATTCAATAAGAGGACCTAAGGACCCTCTGACTATTTAATTTATAGTTAACTCAATCCTTGGTTCAGGAGCTAGGAAAATTGGTTATTTAACACATGATAATATTTCTGTATCATATAATTTCTAAAAGAGTATATAAAGGTGCTGGGAACAAAGCATTAGTTAGTCATGCATAGACTTTGTTATTTCAACTTCACCGGAGGTGGTAGGCTTTACGGCCGGAAAGGCCCAAACAGCACTTGGGAGTGGAGCAAACACTTCAGCTGTCTGTTGAGGGTTGATATCTCAACACCCCCCCCCCCCTTTCTCTCAGGGAGACCAAGAGAGATTCTGGATTAATCCTTTTTGATTTGATTTAAAATAATTAAACCAACACTGGTTCACTACAAAATGTATATAAAATATAAATTGATAAAATAAATGTTTATTTTGCTTTATTCAAATAAAAGATTTGTAAACAAAACTGAAAAGTTATCTGTTGCGGCACCTTTTCACCTTGATAATAAATAAATCATTATTTAATGTATCTGTGGCTAGTTAGCTCGGTCGGTTAGCCGTGCTGCTAGCGGTTCTATTAGCTTACTCAGATCAGACCAAACAGTTATGCAATCCGCACGGGAAAGATTAAATCCTGGTAGGTGAAGCGCGCTGTCCGGGATGTGCTCCGTGAGCCAGGACTCGGTAAAACAGAGGGTGGCAGATCTGCAGAAGTCCGAGTTAGTTCTGTTGAGAAGCAGCAGTTCATCCATTTTGTTGGCCAGAGAGTGGACATTCGGCAGGTGGATAGAAGGGTAGCGCAGTGTGAAAACTCCACTGTCTTAGTCTAACCAGCGCACCAGCACACTTTCCCCTCCGGTGTCTCCGGAGGATCCCAAACAGAGCTGCTGCTCCTCCAAATAATAACTGGGAAAGTTCCAGGTTCGATAAGGAGCGGTGGAATAGTGTGAGCAGTTGAAAGTCTGATGTTTAAGAGCTCTTCTCTGGTAAATGTTACCAGAGAGGGACGGCAGAAAACAGAGTTAAGCACTATGGAGCGTAATCCAGAGGCTGCCATCCTCCGCGGTGCCCTCTTGAATCAATCATTTTGTAACCAGGTACAACAAAGGACAGTCTTAAAAAAAATTGCTTCATATTCCAACTTCTGGAAGCCTGCCGAGGGGATTGTGAGCCGATTTAACAAGTTCTCTTTATAAACCCAGTGAGCCGCACTGCCTCATCCTCTTGCTGGTGTTAAGGACCCCAGTAAGACAAATTTGACAAATTTGTGACATTTCATAATTAAAGTTTTATCATACAGCTGTTATTTCAAAACTACTCTTTTATGACAGTTTTAACTTATCTTGGAAAATAACGAAACAGGACACTGAATTTGTCTGTGAAGCTTCTCAGTCATCCAGGTCATAGTTTTTCAACGAAGGTTGAGGTCAAGGGCAACTGGTCTTGGTTGAAGGAAAAAAAAAACTAAAAGATTTGCACATGGTGATCCTCTAACAAGTGTCCTTTATCCTTCAGATGTAAGTAGACTGCAGAGTCTTGACCTGAGGAGTTGGCCCTTCTGTGTTGAGCCATGCGTTTGTGTAGTGGTTGTTTAGTCTCTCCAATATACAGGTCTGTGCATTCCTCACTGCATTGGACCGCATACACTAGATTGCTTTTCTTGTGTTGGTGGTCTTTGGGGTTTACCAGTATCTGTCTTAGCGTATTCTTGGGTTTAAAAAACACAGGGATGTTGTGTTTGTTGAAAATCCTCCTGAGTTTCTCTGATACTCCAGACACGTATGGAATCACAATGTTGTTGCGTGTGACCTTCTTTTCCCCCCTCTCCTGTAGTTTTGTTCTTCTTGGATTTTGTGGCTGTTTTCACAAAGGTCCATTTAGGGTATCCACAGGCTGTAAGTGCCCCCTTCAGGTGGTTCTGTTCCTTCTCTCTGGCTTGGGCGCTTGTTGGTATGGTTTCCGCTCTGTGGTGCAGTGTTCTCATGACCCCTAGCTTGTGCTCCAGTGGGTGGTGGGAATCAAAAAGTAAGTATTGGTCCGTGTGTGTGGGTTTCCTGTAAACCCCAATTTGCAGGCTCCTATCCTCTTCAATGTGTACAGCACAGTCCAGGAACGTCAAACCATTGTTGTAGACATCTTCTCGTGTGAACTTGATGTTACTGTTACTGCAGTTGATGTGTTCTGTGAAGGCTTGCAATCCCTGGGTTTTAATTTTGTTATCCACTTCTTCCATGTAGATGTCAGCCACAATGGGTAACACTGGTGAGCCCATGGCACAGCCATGCTTTTGTCCGTAGAATCCTCTGTACTGGAAATAGGTAGTGTTTAGACAGAGGTGGAGTAATTTGCAGATCTGGTCAGTTCCCTATCAGACAGATTTTCTGTGGTGGAACGGGATCTGTTTCCCCTGTTGTGGGGTTGTCGTCCTTACTCCTCCAAGACAATTCGCCTGTTTTGTTTGCATTGCTGGCTCTTGCCTGTAGGTTTTGGTTCTGTCTTTACTTGCCCTTGTTGTGTTGAGATAACTGTGCTTTCTTAATGAAATCCATGATCTTTTCTAGTACTGTACTGGGCAGATGTGTTTCCAGTTTTTGGTGTAAGTTGTCAGATTACTTGTTCAGGGCTTCAATGGTGAAATGGATCTGTCTCACTCTCTCACTCAGTAGCTGGTGTTGTGCCTTCTCTAAGATTATATCGGCTCTGTCCTTTCACCGTGGAGCATAAGTGTAGGCTGTTGGGTAGGATTTTGTGTTATCTGCATCTCAGGTTAAATCTTAGGTGGTTTCTTTAGTCTGCAATTTTCCTGGCTATCCTTACATACTCCCGTACCAATCTGAGGGTGTTCATCCCAAAATGATTAGCAAGATGTCTGTGAAGGTTGCAAGTTGTTAGACAGCCAATGTCTAAAGGTTTTGTTTCGATGGGTCTCTTTGACCCGGTCTCAAAAGCGCACAGGGACTGAATATCTACCTTGGATACCAGCAGCAGCCTGTACCCACAGTCTGTACACAAGAGACAAGCAGAAACTCCTTTAACACAAACATACCCACCACGCATTCCACACGTAACACATGCAAACAAATCTGTATCTCTGTAATAGACTACACTAGACGTTTAGTAAAAAGTACATCAGTAGGGCAAGAGAAACTATATCAGAGGGATTTTGAATTTAAATCTGGCTGAACTTAGGCCTAGTCCACACACACATTGGTATTTTTATAAACAGAGTTTTTCCTCCTTTGTTTAAAAAAAAAAAAACTCTGTTTACACGAAGAAGCAAAAACATGCCAAACCACCTGCCGGCCAAATAAAAAATGGTTAACAAATGGTTAACGACACTCTGTCGTTGCAAGGCAAAAACTCCTGTTTTACTGCAACTAGAGTTTCTTAAAATCTTCACCCTGGCAGGGGTTTTCAAAAATGTTCGGGTTCAGTGACCTGATGTTACGGTTCCATGTGTACGAACGACCAAACCGCGAAGAAAAAGTCACGGTTTTGAAAATAGCTGTGTTCGTGTAGACAGGGCCTTTGACAGCAGAACAGGGCAGGTCACTTGATCAGAGTGATAACTGCCATGGTTGAAATCTGATCTGACACCACTGATCTTGTCAGGAGAAAAATTTAGAAACTTATCAAAGTCATCAGAAAAGGGGGTAGGAAAACAAGACTTTGGTTATGTTTGGAGCCAGTGACATATTGCACTAGATTATATTTGGCAGTGTTGACAAAATTGTGTGTACAAGAGATGAAAGCAGGTGGAATACATCATAAAATTCGGCAGTAGCTCACTCCGTGGGGGCTTGGCTAGGGAACCAAAGGGTTGCTGGTTAAAGTCCATCATGGACAACTGCACTAGGTGCCCCTGAGCAAGTCACTGAACCCCTAACTGCTCCACAGGCACTGCACAGTGGCTTCCACTGCTTCTAATTAAGATGGGTTAAATAGTTTAATTTTGTATGTGTTATACTGCGTACAATTGTGTCAACAAAAGTTGATATAGCAAGCCAGCTAATAAGTTATTACTTACTAGTCCAACAGCAAGAAGGACAGTTAGGCATCTGTCTCGCATCCTTTCAGCATATCTCTCACACAACAAAATCTGCCCCCGCCCCTGTACTGTAAAAACAAGAACCAACAACAGTTCTTTCCCCTCTGGCTTATATATTACTTAACACCTAAACTGAATCTGATGTAGGAAAATATAACCACTGGGTTATCAAGGTAAACAGGTTTGTTGGTTTTGAAACAGTAGGTGGGGTAAACCAAGACTGAGCTTGCTGAACAAAATCATTGTGTTACACTGAGTGTTAGTTAGGCGTGTGTGAGCATTTTGTGTTAAACTTACTTCCAGGTCTTTGTTTCATGCTGCTTAGAGATAAGAATTACACTTATTTAACATTATTTCGAGATTTGATGATGAACAAGCATGCTGGCCGTGGTAAGAAAAAAAACTAACTTCTTAAGGTGATTTTTAATGTGAGAGGCAAATATGCCTATAAATGCTGTTGTTACATTTTTGGTTTTTGATTACAATTTCACTATTATAGACAAATAGCGAAAAGCTGGTAATAATTGTGATCCAGCCTCACGTTAACAACATTTGTTTCAGGTTATTTTCGTTTTATGAGTTTGTCTTTCACTGCTTGTCATCACTTGCAGCACCAGGAACTGCAAATGGATCAGTCATGCGCAGTTTGTCCTCAGAGAATTGTGGATTTGAGATTTTAGACTATGGAAGGACCCCCAATGATTTCATTGATAATAAAATAGAAGAGCTTGGTTCAGGGGTGAGTATCACGACACTTGAGTTTTGCTGACTATGAATGTCTTGTGAGATAGTTGAGATGTGTATTTTTCGTTAACAGTAAAATGGTAACTTTGCTTTAAGGACAGTGAAGAGCCATTCTATGTGGCAAATCTTGATAGGATCGTTAAGAGGCACGTCAGGTGGCTCACTAACTTACCTCGAGTCAAGCCTTTCTATGCAGTGAAGTGCAACAACACACCAGCAGTTTTAAAGATGCTGAGTGCTCTGGACACAGGTTTTGACTGTGCTAGCAAGGTACTGATAAAGTATTTAAAAGACTTTTTTCACAATCTTTGTTATAGAAAGAAGTTGTCTCCCTCTCATTTTCTTTCTCAGTTTGCTTATTTCAAACCTGTTTTGGTCTAACACAGGGCGAGATTCAGCAAGCCCTATCCCTGGGAGTCACACCAGATAAAATCATTTATGCACATACAACCAAGCCCCTGTCGCACATCAGGTATGCCTGTGCTCATGGAGTAGATATGATGACCTTTGATAGTGAGGATGAACTCCTAAAAATTTCTCTTTGTCATTCCAAAGCCAAGTAAGTGAACAACTACTAATATGTTTGCTTCCATATTTTGTGTACATTCTTGTTAGAGTATTGATTAGTCTGTTGAACTGCTTTACAGACTTGTACTCCGCATTGCAGTGGATGACTCTAAATCACTCGTAAAACTCAGTTCAAAGTTTGGAGCCAGACTGGGGTCAGTTGGTAGGCTGCTGAAACTTGCTGGAGAGCTGGGCTTAGATGTCATTGGGGTCAGCTTTCACGTAGGTAGCGGGTGCACTGGAAGTTTGCCGTTTAAGCAGGGCATAGCAGATGCCCGACATGTCTTTGACTTAGCGGTAAGTCGTCATCATTGTGTAAATTGTATTAAAGTATTCAATAAAATTCTAAGACTGTCTGCCAAAGTACCAACAGCTAACATTTTAAATTGACATGACTGATTGATTGATTTTTTTTTTCAGAATTTGTTGGGATTCCAGATGAGACTCTTGGATATTGGTGGAGGATTCTCTGGGATTGGGGAATTTCAAGATAAATTTGAAGAGGTTGAGAACTGTGGTTACATAATCTCACATTAACAATGATAACTAATACAATAAAAATTTAATGGAAAATAAATCAGTTTACATTTGAAATAGCTATTAACCGCTATGAACCCTTCTAGTTTTCAGAAGTCATTAATGGAGCACTGGATGAATTCTTCCCGCCTGACAGTGGGGTGCAGATTATCGCAGAACCAGGCCGATACTACGTGGAATCCGCCTTCACACTGGCCGTGAACGTCATGGCCAAAAGAGTGGTCATAGACAAGTCGTCAGGTAACAACACAAACTAGATGTCATAACTATACAATGTGTGGTTGAATTTAAATTTTATTTTTTCCAATGACAAATATGCAATTCCACACTCATTTTGGGACATTATTTTTACCATATATGTGAACAAATTAACAACATCCAAAAACTAAGGACTAAACTTGCTAAAGAAGTCCACTGGGGAATAACTACAACCATTACATTTGGGAAAAGGTCATTTGTTTAGTTTGTTGCTCTCCACAATGATTTTCCATACATGGCACAGCACCAAACTGTTTGGGCTTCTTCTCCTAAGCCTTAAAACGTCAAGAAAACCTTGTTAATATGACCTCAGGATCATTAGCGATAGAATTGTTTGCATTTGCCTTTTCTGTCTCATTTCAAACATTCCGTTTTTCAGACTCATCTGAAAATTGAAAAATAATTTAACTATTAGGATGTGTACAGGACAGAGCTGTAGGCTATACCAGTTTAGTCTAAGCTTGTACCTGAGGTTCCAAACATTGGACAAGTACGTAGTAATGAAATGCAGCTACTAGTTATGTCCTATAAATTGAGCTAATGTTAATTTACATAGCAGCCAAAAAACATACTGATTGTTTTTCTACTAAGCTTCCAGACCTCAGTCTGAAAGGGAGGGGAGACATTTGCTAGCGCAAAGCGGCTTCACTTTTCCAGCAGTTGGGGAAACAAACTTTTTTTGGTCTTGTGAAGCTGACACACTGTAACCGACATTTACGACATAACATTTACTGCTAGAATATTTTCCTCCACTCCCATTCACCGTCACTTTCTGCCGCACGGACAATCAAACACTTGCACATCCTGATTTCTTTAATGAGTTACGCTGCTCTGATAACAGCACCTGTCACTCAGATGTCTTTTGAAGAACAAGGAGAGGAAGCTAGACAAGCGTTTAGTGTTAACATGCTCGCAAAGTGTGCAAGTAAAAATAATTAGCAGCGCATTGATATAAAATTTTATTTAGCAATTTTAGTAGCAGCGGTCATAACGGCTGTGAAGCTTATGTCAGTTGATTGAAGACGTGGCCGGAGGTGAGGAGCTGCATGTGGTTTACGTCCTATAATTAAAAAAAACTTTCAGCTGTTCTTATCAAATGTAACAGTCACTTCACTCCTGGTTTCGATGGTGAACCACCACAAGAATGACAATTACCAAAACACTACAACACACATTACCAAAAAACACTATATTCTAAGCAGACATGTTTAAAAAAAATTAAATCAAAGTAACATTTGTATTTCTAACAAATGGCAAACTTATTAGCAAATTTTAGAGTAGTATGTAGCTGCAGTACCGGAGGCTGCAGTTTCAGGGCCGCAATCCTAGGACCGGAACTGCATTTCTAGGACCCTCATTTACTTTGATACTGCCAGCTAGCTGGCAGCTAGCTAGCTCTGTTACCCTTGATAGCCCCCCGAAGCAAATTACCCTTACCACAACCATCACCGAGTGTGTGCCTAAACTTAAGTTATTGATTATATGCATGTTAACCGGTTAACCCTGTCTGTGTTGCTGTGTGTTATCACCACCATTCCACTAGATGGCGCTGTTGCAAAAGAACTACAGCCCCAGAACTGCGGTCTCAGGATTGCAGGGGTCCTGAAACCGCAGCCTCTGGTACTGCAGCTAGATAATATTGAAATTTTAACAAAAATCCCTTCACCGTCAAGCATCTTGGGTATTCTGAGCAACGGATGCAGGCTTTTTAGGATTCATCTTCCACAGTTTCAATCCTAAAAAATGTGCTTCTCTTCTCCCTGACAGCGAGCTGCCCACACAGCCCCGCCTCCTGTCACTCACAGCGCTTTGTTCTCGTCTCATTCGCTCCGTTTGAATCACATTTTTTTTCCCTATGCCAGAGATTTGGCAAGTCCCGCCCTACTGTGCTGTGATTGGCTAGTACTCGTCACTTGTGATTGGATGCTGGCAAAGGATACATGAAAGCCCATAAGAAAGTGACGGTACAGAGCGGCGATAATGAAAGAGCAAAGCACCTGCAGGACCAACACGCCGTTCTTTATAAAGAACCTGGAGAGGTTGGAGACGTCTCCCCTTTCAACATCACTAACGTTACACAAGATGTCCTCGTCCTCTGCCCAGCGTCAACTCACACTGGAAACGTTGCAGCTTTGTAGCCTGCCCCATTTGTTGACTTGTTGTTTATTTGTATTTTCTTGTGCTTCCACTACCAATCACAGCTCTCTGTGAACAGGTTTTGTTCCTTTCTTTGCACTTCATTTCCCACATGGAGCATTTCATTTTGCATGCCTGATTTTGCTGACTTGTTCAGATTTTCCTTGATTTTTGTGCTTCTATCATGATTAAGTAGGCCTTGTAGTTACATTATTTCTTTTAATGTCTGTTTTAACTGTGTTTATTGTTGATAAACTGTACGATCAGGAGTCTGCACAGAGTATTTTATTTTGAAAATCAACTGGATTCTCTATGCCGTTTCTGTGTCTGACTTCCAGCCTGGTTCATCGGCTCTGTACTGCTTGACTGGGCTTCCGTCAGAAATAGACAGGATGCCTATTTTCTGTGGAGTGGAGAGCCTCTCCTGGGATGCGCTGCAGCATTTCTGGTGTGAGCACAAGCATTGACTAGAAAGGACGTAACCGGACCTTCGGATTTAGTCCGGGGTCTTGTAAACTTGGTATAGATGACTTGGGTGCAGGTGGGCCCCGATTGAGGCTCTGTCACCGCTCTGTCTCCGTAGAAGTTGCTTAGCTCAGTTTTAGCAAAACCATAGTAGCAAAAAACAGCCACATATCTACACCATTTGGAATGTTTTGGTACAGTTTGCGGTGTCATTAGTTGCACTTAAGATATAAGTGTTGCAAGTTATGAATGTTGCAAGTTCACCATCCAACTGCAGATCTCTACCTGCCAAGAGCTGTCTCCAAAGGGTGGAAAGCCACGGCAATACTTCCTCTTGTTTCGCTTCTTTTTATATTGCTTATTGTTTTTGCCATCATTGTGTTTCTGTGACACTAAGTGGGGGCTGTAAGTTACATTCAATTTGGTCTTGCATACCCCTCGGGGCAGCACTACTTCTTCGTCCTCTCAAGTTGGACTGACTGTCTGTCACTACAGTGACTCACTATCATCTCTCAAGCCCAAGTGGTATTACAACTGTAGTGAACAACGGTGTGGATTTGTGCATTTTACATTGAATACATTTGGAGCTACCCTAAATTCCTTTCTCCTCCCCAGAGAAGAAGGGGAAGGGTCAAAGTTGCTTTCTCTAAGTGCTATCCCGACCATAAAACTGGCACCTTTTTGATTCCGAAGCTGATAACATGGGGCCTGACTGTTAAACTGACAAAGGGACACGAAACAGCCATTGGCATTTCCCTAAACAGCCTATCAAAACTGCCCCCCCCCCTCACACACACGTTTCCGTGGCAACTAACCTTATTCTTTGTTTATTACCACATCAAAGGGATGCTCCTTGTCTCACCTAAGTGTGACATGGTCCAGACACTGAACTTTCAATGTAAAACGGACTGCAGTCTCCAAAGACTCAAAGCATTTAATTAAATCTTTAGTTACCTGGTTACGTTTGCCTCTATTTGAGTAGTTATGTTAACTGTTGTTGCTATCTGTTGTTGATATTAGTGCTGAAAAGAAGTTACTTGTGCAGTGTTTTTATTTTCAGCAAGACACTCCTTCATCTGATTTAATCCAAGCTTTCCTCATGTAACCTGAGCTCCCCCAAGTGGACGAAATAAGTATTACATGCCCTCATCGGAAATGCCGTTAAATGTGTAAATATCCTGACCAATAATGTGACAATTGTTTCCTGTTACCAAATGCCTAGAACAGTACAACCGTTCAACCATTGAGGTTCGATTGTGGAAAATATTTGATTATAATACGCGCAAATAGGCAGTCCCTTGGGAAACCTGAGACGCCCCCTGGGGAACCAAGCCCCAGGCAACAAAAGAGCAACACGCGACCTTGCGCGCTCTCCTCTCTCTCTTCGCTGTTGGCTCTCTTCCACTCTGCTCTGCTCTCTGGACGCTTCGGCACGCATCGGCGTGCCGCGCCAGGCAACGCCCAGACTCAGCCAGCGAAACAAACAGGCCCTTTGTTCGCCTGAAGCTACACACCTGAAGTGCCGAGACATCGATCTGCCCTTCAGTTGTTTTATTTTCTTTATCTCTTTTGTTTGTTAAAGTTATCAGTCCGTTAAGTTACACTGGACTAATTCAGGAACGACCAAGTTCCATTTTAAGCCTTTTTCGTCGGGCCAACTTCACCGAGGTCAGACCAAGCCACGTGGTCTCGCCAGCTACAACGAAGGAAACCTGCAAACAGCCGAATTGCCAGACGGAGGAGGCGTTTTCAATCAGACACGGAGAACCCCGGAGAATCCCTAGCAGAAAGCCAGGATCGGGCAGCTAGCGTGGGACCCGTGCAACAGGCCAAAAGCAGGCTGTCGACAAGCAGTAAGACTCAACACACGTTCTGTGATCAGATGTCCATTTTAACTCCTAAATCATAGCATTAGTTTACTTTCATTAGTTCTTCTATGCCGTATGAGTCAAATGCTTCCCACAATCGAACCTCCAGGCTCATTGTTCAGCAAATGTTTATGTTCCCTGTATCCAACCATCTTTTTATCACCTTAGTTAGAGAATAAATTCACTGTAATATAATCAAGAGCTGTGTGTGTTGCCTATTTCTAGTTCCTGCCAAGAGAATTGACCCTTTAGATATGAGACTGACTGACTGATTTAAGATAATTGAGCGATTATTAACTAACTGATCACTAGTGATAATTGTATAATTATTCAAAACTACCTAGAGGTCCGGAGACTCTAGGATTATAACAACTCCGGTG
>NC_060151.1:5093032-5115472 GCF_021292245.1 Micropterus dolomieu
ACCAAGCCACGTGGTCTCGCCAGCTACAACGAAGGAAACCTGCAAACAGCCGAATTGCCAGACGGAGGAGGCGTTTTCAATCAGACACGGAGAACCCCGGAGAATCCCTAGCAAAAAACCAGGATCGGCAACTAGAGTGGGACCCGTGCAACAGGCCAAAAGCAGGCTGTCGACAAGCAGTAAGACTCAACACACGTTCTGTGATCAGATGTCCATTTTAACTCCTAAATTATAGCATTAGTTTACTCTCATTAGTTCTTCTACGCCGTATTAGTCAAATACTTCCCACAACCGAACCTCCAGGCTCATTGTTCAGCAAATGTTTATGTTCCCTGTATCCAACCATCTTTTTATCACCTTAGTTAGAGAATAAATTCACTGTAATATAATCAAGAGCTGTGTGTGTTGCCTATTTCTAGTTCCTGCCAAGAGAATTGACCCTTTAGATATGAGACTGACTGACTGATTTAAGATAATTGAGCGATTATTAACTAACTGATCACTAGTAATAATTGTATAATTATTCAAAACTACCTAGAGGTCCGGAGACTCTAGGATTATAACAACTCCGGTGGTGCCCTTAACGAGGAAATTTTGATTTTATGAATATTAATTCATAATTGGGTATCAATTCTCATAAATTTATTAAAATGCATAACTAAAATTTTTAGGTCTGCTACACAACACAGGACGTGTTTTACATCAGTGCAGCCCAGTTGGCAGAATAAAAGGTTTGCATTGTACGTTTCTGCAAACCATGGATATGTTCTCTACATTTCACTATGTATTATGTCAACATTTCAACAATGCATATCATGAGGAAAGTGACGTAATTCACATGACATCTATATGAGCTCACTTTCTCCAAAGGAGAAGGTGGGTATGGCCGCTCGTTTACTGTTTCAACTGACAAAACTTGGCATTTTTAGCAAGATGTTGGGACATTTTGAAGACATTTTTCTGGCAATCAGATATTTTGACCCAAACCATGATCTTTTCCTAAACCTAACCAAGTGTTTCTGTGCCTAAACCTAACCAGACCTTGCTAACATCAGCCCTCACAGATATGTACTGACCCCAGTGTTTCCCACGTTCATTTATTTGTGGCAGCCCGCCACAATATCGACGCTGACCGCCACATATTGATTATCCATTTTTTTTACTAGGCCTATTTAAAATCGTATTTGATTGCAGAGCTCTGCATCCTCTCGCTCATCCCTCTCTCTCTCTCTTGCACTCCCCCCCCGTCATTCTGTGGGAAACACTGGATCCGAATGAGTTGTTAAATGATGAACAAATCTTTGAAGTGCAGGTCTTGCATTTAGCAGTTTGCCTTTTTTCTTCACATGTGAAACTCTTGAATCTGAAAGTGATGACTCTTGGCACAGGCATGAAAATCTAATCTGATCCATAAACCATCAGGGAGCATCACGAGTAGTTATCCAGTCATGACAATGCCATTCCCAGTGTGTGCTCGCATATCGTGTAACGTCACACACTTGTAATCTCACCACTGACAAAAATGAACATTTTTAATATTTTATATTTAAACTGAAAACATAAAATGAACACAAGCAAGCCATTCAAGTCATCTTGTCTTCAATGCAAGTCAAGCCATGAGTCTTTAACTTCAAAGTCCAAGTGGAGTCATTTATTTTCTGTTAATTCAAGTCACATCAGAACTGACTCGAGTTGACTCGAGGCCAAGTCACCAAGACCCGAGTCTACATCTCTGCTAGCAGGGTTGTAGTTACTCACTTTGTAAAGAGGGCCAGAGGCACCATAGATACAGTGAATCATTTTTATTTTTATTTTATTTTCAACATCTTTTTTAAAAAAGTATTTGCATCTTTGATAGATCTGGTTGGTTGCCATTTTAGAAACTTATCTTGCATGTATTTCTTCCAGATGGTGAGGAAAACAGCTCTAACAGAATGATGATGTACTACCTTAATGATGGAGTGTACGGCTCCATGAGTTGCATTGTCTTTGATCCCGCTCACTGCAACCTCGAACCATACCTTCACAGGGTAAATATCAAACCTTCAAAAGAGCAGATAACATCAAATGCCAATGATTTACACTTCTCACTTACCACAGTTTCTGAGCATGGTGATTACTGAATGGTTAGTTAGGGAAATATCGTAGTTATGGCATTTATTCTTTATTTAAGGTATGGTTAGGGTTAGGAGCGCATTGAAGTCAGACTGTGACCTCCATAAGCTCACTGTCCCCCTAAAGAGAACTCTAATTCACTGGCACTTAATGTTGGCACTGGACGTGAATCCAGAGGTGTGGAATTGTAAAATATGGACGTAATTGCTGGGGATATTGGACTCTAAATTAAGCACAATGACCCAATCTGATATCTTCATGTTCAGTTATTCAGACACTTTTGTTTAAAATGTAAAATAGAAATGTGATTTAAACAAATAGATTATGGTAGAATATAATAACCAGAACCAGTGTTATGTGGATTTTAAATTTCAATATTTGTGCTCTACACAGGCAGTTAAGAGCAGCGAGCAGAGATACCGGTCTGTAATCTGGGGTCCAACCTGCGACTGCATTGACAAAGTAACTGACAGCTACTGGATTCCTGAGTTGCACGTAGGCGACTGGCTTCTCATCGACAACATGGGTGCTTACTCTGTTAGTGTATCCACTGACTTCAACAGCTTTGAAAGAGCACACATTTATCCAGTTATGACAGCTGAGACATGGAACACCTTAAACCTTACTCACACCTAACTTAATACAAATGGAAAACATAGAACAAAACCATAAAAAAACCTAAAAACCCCACATCTAACTAAAAGCTTGCTTGAATAGCAGCATCTTCAGTTGCTTTTTAAAAGAATCAACAGAATTCACACAGCCTAGGTGCCACTGCTTGAAATGACTGATCCCCTCTGGTTTTAAAATGAGTGTAGGGAACCACTAATAGCCTCTGACCTGATGACCTCAAACTACGGGTCGAAGTATTAAGCTTTATCAAGTCAGAGATGTAGGGAGGAATTTGACCGTGCAGGGCTCTAAAAGTAAAGACCAGGATTTTAAACTGAATTCTATACTAGACTGGTGACCAGTGAAGTGATGCTAAAACAGGTGTGATGTGTGCTCTTTTGTTAATGTGAGTTAAAAACCTTGCAACAGAGTTCTGTATTGACAGGCCTATCGCGAATATTTTGTCATGTAAATTTCACTGCACCTGCAATCCACCATGGAATAATGGCATTCTCCCAATTTAGGATTACATTTGTGGTAAGTCTGTTATAGACATACATTATATAGTATAAGCAATTACAAATAATTCACTTAGAGCAATGCAATGGGAGTGCCGCATTTTTACAACCCGGTAAAAATGGCAGCAGCGTGACGAGGCGTTTTTTCCGGTCACTGAGAGTTGAAAAATGTTCAACTTTGGGAAAAACGCTGCGCTCTTCACTTTTTACCCAGCAGTCCAATCACAGTGCAGGAGGGGCAGGACTAAGACCACACAGAGCACATCCGATCTTGAACGAAACGATGTGTCTACACAACGAGGTGTAGGCACATCGGCGTGTCATCACATCTCATCATCAACACTGCACCTCCAAAACGCACCCTAACACTCCCAGCTAGGCGTTTTCAGAAGAGCAGGTGGCGCTTTCAGCTGGTAAAAAACGCTTTGGTGGACACGGGCCCTTAGATTAGTTTGCAGTTTGTATACTACAGTTTGCAGTGTAAAAAGATAGCATGGAATATTAAAAAAAAATGTTGTTGTGTTTAAAATACACCATCTTTTCTCAATGAATTTGTAAGGGTATCTGGGTATCTGCTGATACAGAGTGCTATCCATTACTTATATTTACCTTAATGTTGATTAAATACGATATGTATCTGACACACTGAAGTAACAGGTGTAATGTGGAGAATGGGGACTTGTGAAACAGATAAAACGGTAACAATCTGTTGGAGTTGTTAAGACTGCTTCTGACTCATAAACAATCTTAGTACAGACCATAGTCTGTATATAAAAAATGGACAACACGACAGCTCCCAGAAGTGATGCCAAAACATGGCGATTGGCCCCTTGCGGATGGAACATGGCCAAACAATAAAGTCAAATACATTTTCCCAAAGATGGTTTCTGTCATTAGGTAGTTCTTATCATGCTGATGTGTGTTCAAGTGTTCATATTTCTGATACGTTGGGTTTTTCACAAGTTATTTGATGTTATTAGCATGACTGACAACTGAGCCCTGCTCGCAATTGAGTCGACTGGGAGTATGGGCTGGACCGGGATACAGCAGCTCCAACCCTGATCACTACTGCGCAGATTCTGACTCCACTGTTTGTAGTTTTTTAGGGTAGAATACACTATTGTTTTAACATTGATTATGTGTGGATGTGAATGTGGAAAAGGTGGGTCTTACCATAAGACCTGCAACAAGAGGAGTGAGACAGGACATAACCAATGTAATACAGACTTTAAGGATTCTGCTCCCAGGACCAGATCAGATACACATGTATTTGATGTATTTGTTTATTTACTTAATTTACGTAATTATCACTAAACTTGATTTAATTTGAACTTTACTGGAATCTGTGTCTCATTGAAAAGAATACCATTTATAATGAAAGGACAACAGTTCCCCCGCGACCCGATCCCGGATAAGCGGATGAAGATGAATGGATGGATGGATGGATGGACAACAGTTCATCTAAGTCTAAGTTACAGTTACATCCAAGAGAATGAATAGTAAGGGTGAGGGCCCATTAGGCCTCTGGTCCAGTCTGAGGGTTTACTCTACAGACATGTTTAATTGTGGTCTTTCCTCAAGTTACAGACAAAATTAATGTTAGTGGCACTTAATATGACCTGCTGCTAGCAATGTTTGTCATTACAATTTAATTTAAGACATCTGGAAGATTATTGTAGTTATTGATATAAATTGCAGCCAATTTATTCTGATTAATGTGTATGCCACCAAAAGTAAGTTTAGTAATTTAGCATTGCTCCAAAATATTGAGTTAAGAGTCTTTCACCTGTGATGGCAATTCAAGTTTTCAAATAAACAGCTTAGGCAAACACTTGTCTTTCTGTGAATTTTATTCAAGTCTTCTGCAGAAGGAACTCACTGGGACACATTCATCAGAGTATCATCCGAGTGAGCTCCAGTGTCTCAACACATGCAGCTTTTATCCTAATCTCAGGGTCAGCACTATTTTACCACTGTAACATGTTGTCTTTAAGATGTCCTCTGTGACGTCACAGGGATGAAAGGGAAGCGGCTGGACAGGAAACGAGCTGTTCAGTCAGTTCAGAGCAGAGTTTTCGGTGGGAGATGGGAACTCCCTTTGGGTTGGACTTTGGGCTTTTTCACTTTGCAAACCTATTACATTTCTTTTTTGGTTTTGGAAAATACTTTACAAATGCAATTCAGACACAAAATTTCATATTTATCATGGTATAAGACGAGGATTTCCAGTATCTCCATGTTTATTTTTGTTAGTTACCTTCCTAGGAATAAATGTAGTGGGCAAGGATTTCAAAATATGTCACTTAGCAGATAATACTACAGTTTTTCTGAAAGACCAAAGTCAGGTTTCAAAAGCATTCAGTGGCTTGTACAAATGAGTTTGCTAATGTTTATGGTTTAAAGATGAACTTTGATGAATCTGTTTTATTTCCAATTTAAAATTGTAATCTGTCAGATTGTTATGGGATCCCAATTAAAGAAAATGTGACATAGAGTGTAGAACAAAAATGTAAATAACTTCTATTATTAAAAAAGAATTGTATTTGTGGTTAATGGGAGATGTTTCTATATATTTCTATGTAGCTGTATCAGCTAACGCCAACCTGTTGCTATCGTTTTATGGCTTGCCAAATTACTTCACCAGCTATCCCTGGTACCGGTGTTATGTCAAAGTGTTGATTTAGCTTGCAAGAACAAAGCAAATGTGGAACAATGTGTTTCCAAAACCAGTAGTGATGGAAGGCAGGGGCAGCCAGCTAATCTGGTATTGTTTGCTTCGTAATGCTCAATTTTGATTTATTGTTGTTTTACCGATACACAGCCGGTACACAGCTTTTTGCCAAATAGTTATTAAAGGCTATCTAACGCCGACATATCATGTCAGTTAAATGTAGTCAATGTATTGTTATCATGCAACAAGGATTAGTTCAACATCAAGCTTAAAGAAATAGTCCTAACGTTGCAGTGGGACTTTACCTGAGTTTCTAGCATTTAGCACTGTGATGCTGTCTCCAGTGTGTCTGTCTCTGTTTTGGCTCGCTAATTAGTTCAGGCACATGCTTAGGAAGGTAGTTGTTGCAATTTGAAACCTCACCGCAAGGTGCCACTAAAAACTACACATGGTCCTTTTAAGTGAATTATAAAAATTTTAAACAATCCAAACAGTAGACTTTCTGGTTATAGGTAGGTAGGTAGATATGAACTCCTCTAAAACGACAGACACCATCTTTGAAAAAATGTATTTTGCCTGTGGAAAGGCAGGGTTGGACAGTGCAGCCCTGCCCAAAAGGTCCAGCCCCACCCACAATACCATTTTAGCATCAAGTTTCTGGTTTGGAAGAAGGAAGTGGTTCCTGCTTGTGGAAGGAATGGATAGTAGAAGGTAAAAGTTGGCATTATGTTGGTTATTTTGTGTTCCTTTGCTTGCTACGGTAATTTAAATTCTAATAATTCAAATTCACATGTTTTATTGAAATGAAATGTTGTGTTATGCATTACGTTAGGAAGCTAAGCTGTAGAACCTTTAAACATAACTGAACACATTAAATGTGGTCTATTCGGTAACCTACTTGACATTAGCTAACTAGCTAGGCTACATATTGAGAAACATTACGTCAGTTACAATAATGCTTTCAGCTATGGCCTGCAACAGAGTATGTTAATTCCTTCCAATTTACTGTGCATTTGTTTCTACTGACTGTGTACCAGAAAGAATACAAGAGAACAAAATATGAGGTTATATGAGGTCATTTAAAGATCGAAAGGTCATTTCACTGGATCTTGACCCTTTAAAGACTATTTAGCCAAAAGTCACCGGAGAAAAAGAGGGAAGAGAGGCAGCGTCCTGTGCAGACTGAGGAGACACATTTTGGCTAATAGACGCTGGTTCCCTCTGCTTCCTACCATTCTTCTCTCCAATGTACAGTGCATCCACAATAAGGTAGATGAACGATGGTTAATGGTGTTTGCTGAAGTACAACAGTACTGGCATCGTCACAGATACAAGTGAAACAAACACATGGAGAGGTCTGTTGTATGCAGAAGATTAGAGTCAACAGGTTTTTCTGGCCAGCCCGCAAAGACATCCTTTGATACCTGTTTGAGGACACTGTGTGTGTCATCCTAACCACAAGACCAGTCACAGATCGTCACATGGAGATTGAGAAAGACGTCTGGGCCAACCTAGAGAAGGCTTTTTAGAAAAGGTCAACAAACACTATTGGATGTAGTTTTTGCAACTGACAAATTTAAGCTGATGATACATGGAGGAACTTTTAAAGCAATGGTGCTGGGCAATGGCAATGAGTAAAGATTACTAAAGTAGTAAAGTAGGCCTATACTGCACAGGCATTATTCGTGTGGGAGTACTATGAAGAGACACACGATAAAGTTTGTTACAAATTTAATAAAAATCTGGATAATAAAGTTCTTAAAATAACTCCAGCACAGAGAAAGCGCTGTAAACACACCGCTGCATGCTGGCTGCTATTTCCAAGCAATACATTTAATGCCAACGTACGATCTCAGGCTGACATCGGCGAGACTTGTGTGGCTATTTGACTGTTGATTGTGATTTATTGGTTTGTAAACAAGGTGAAAAAGAGAGAAGCAGTTGTAGAAAAACACCCGACATTCTCCAGTTAAAGCCAGTAACCTCTACTCGCCCATTCAGAAATTCACTGCAAGGCAAGCCCCATCCCCCCAAAGTATCAGTACTTTCGGAAAGTACTACCCACCGAGCAGGGACTTTTTGGGGGGTAAAATAAAGACCCTGGAACTAAATTTAGACCCTGGTCCCTCCAGTGGAAACGCAGTGAGTTCCTCCAAAGGTTCCAAGTTCCAGGGTATAGTTCCTTTGGTCAAAACGCAGCTCTAGGTTTCGTTTCTCTTGTCAAAATGAAGGAGGAAAGAAGTGTTGCTTTGGGAGAGATGGTCTTTATCAGCCTCTACTGGCTGACTCGTAGGAGCTACACAGACATCCAATATACCAAACGATATAGACGAGAAAGTGCCCAATTACAGCCCTGTAGGATGTTCTGTTTTCAAGTTGTGGGCCTGTAAAGCATGTGTGCTTTTGCTCACAGGAATGTTGATCAATATTCATTGTTTTTATCAATATTTCACTGTTTTGGAAGCTTTGTGTTATTTAGAATGTGGTTGTATGGACAGAAATAGTGTTTTGAAGAAAACTCCCAATAAAAGTGAACATATAAACTTTAAATATGGCCAAAACATGGACATTTGCCTGGTATATTTTAGAAAAATTGTGTAATAACTGTTGTATGTTAGTTTCTTTTCATCAAATTTACAGTTCAGTTGTATTCCAGGTGTATTTTAAGCTATTCTGTTGCATTATAATCAGTTGGATGATGGTTTTGATGGTGATATTGCTATTAAAAGTCTGATTCTGTTTGGCCTGACAGGGTTCAGCACATAAACCTTTATTGTTGTTTTTATCCTTACCTGGAGTTTGTGTTGGAGTCTGTGTTTTGCTGGGAGTCGGTTGTTTTATGGTGTCAGTGGACTGCGTTGTCGTTAGCTGCGGTGTTGTGGCTGTAGTCACAGAGAGAGGCTCGGGAACGCTTATCTACTTCCCGACCCTGGTGTCCTCACATTAAAAGCAGAATAGTGGCTACAGAGAAAACAGGCGTGTGCTTAATTTCTAAGTGAGGTTAGAACCTATTGACAATAAGGCAGTAAAAAATTTAGATTTATTAATAAGTGATATCATTGAAAAACTACATATAGCCCCTTTAAGTTTAATTTGGAAGAGTTAGAACAAGCAAATGCCACCCATTCGGTGAAATGGCCCAATGTTTTTTCAGTTTCATTCACGTTTATTCAGCCTCACTCGTATCACGAGGCATGTCATGATCTGATATTTATTTTTATTTAACTTACATTTATGTTTGTCCAACATAATTCTCTCTGCTTCATGCTGCGATGACGGCGTTTCAAGGTGCAAATTGTCTTTTGACCGCTAGGTGTCCTCCTGCATCTCATGACCGCTTCGTCGTGACAGCTGCTGGCTCAAGTGTGTAGCCAGGGATTCTGTTGTTGTCTGTAGCACAGTCTCTCTCTCACACACACACTCACACACACACACACACACACACGCCAGCGCGCACAAGCACACTATTGGCCACGCCCCTTTAGTGAATAATTCATCACCTCCCGTCGACTGGAGGAGACTCGTGCCACTGGAGCTCTTCAGACGTCAGCTCGTGCTCACTGGAGGAAGGAGAATAATGGTCATAAAACCTCCATCCGTGTATCGATAAGGAGATACTGATATCCGGTAATGAATGGGGAATTGGGAAGAGTGGGAACCCGCTTTCCACGCAACACCTCCGTTGGTTTCTACCGGGGCTTTACGGCGGAGTACACACCGAGGGCTTGATATTAACCCGACCGTGACCGACCTATTATTTACCCGACTGACGTTAGTCTCATAGCCGGTGACTTGAGGGAGAACAAACACGCACGGTAGGTTTCTTGTATTTCCCGTGTATTATTGTGTGTGCGTGTGTGTGTGTGCGTGTTTGTGTGTGTGTTTGTGTGTATGTGTGTATGTGTGTGAGCGCGAGGGAGATAGATGTAGTAAGATGGTGTGTGTGTGTGCGCATTTGTGCGTATGTGTGGAGGCTAACATCTACCATCACTGCCATCATATCAAAGAGACCCATAACGTAATAATATTAATGTTTCAGACGTATCATTATTTATTATTATTACTGTTATTATTATTATTGTTGTTGTTGTTGTTGTTATATAATCATATCGTTTAACGTGGTAATGACTTTAACATATTGAACTCACCATGGCTGATCTGAGTTACTGTATAAATGTTGACAGCTTGAAACATCACTTAGTTTGTATGTACCACAGAAACACATGATATTACAGTCACAGCTGTATAATGCAACCTGCAGGTGACACAGTGATCAAATGACAATGCAGCTTAAAGGGAAGGGAGCGTGGTTGTAAACTGGAACAGATAACCCTCACAAGGAACTGTGTTTAAATATGTGTGTAAAAGTGATTTTTACTTTTCCCGCCTTTCTCTAGCAGCTATTCTCATTTCTGCCCTGTTTTCCTCAACATGTTGGTCACATTTCAAATTCCCGTTGCTTGGACTGGGCTGGATGTGTCAGCCAGCTGTTGGTTAACAGTTGTTTTGACAGGAAACATAAATCCTTTGTGTGGGAATTATGGGATTATCTCTCACAATACTATGTCCATTATTAATCTACATCATTCGGATGGCACTGGTGTGTGTGTTTATCTATCCAACAGATCTGTCGATCTGTCTATTGTCTGTTTGTTGATGTATCGATCTATTAATCCATCAATCTTTCTATCTACAGTACCTAGTGAGCAAGACATAATACAGGCGTCCAGAGGCCTGAAGCATTGTGGTCTTTTTTTCTGAACACTTTGGACATCATTGTGGAGAAGCAGGTCACTCTGACCAAGTAATTTCTTTGTCATATTTGGTCTTCTCTAAGCCTTTGGCTTCTTTTCCTAGACAGTGGCGGTGCAGATGGGTGTAATCCCATGTTAATCTGCCTACCCCTGTAGCTCATAGTCTGGGTTTAACACTGATTATAAACCCCCTCCCCTTCCATGCTAGTCATTAGTTTAATTAGATCACTCACACCACATCACTAGTGCTAATTAAAGGAGTACAAAACATAAGGACTTGGTTTAAGTGCAATGGCAATGTAATGTGACAATGATTTGTTTTGTTTTCCAAACCTGTCTGTCTGAATTGCTCCAATTTTCATAGGATATTTATTGCAAAACATAGTGATAACTAACAAAAATATAATCCATTGTGTTAGTGTGCAGTACCTGTGTTAGCACAGTTCTGACTTCCTGTTGGAAGAAACTGTCTTGGAGATGGGCAGCGCTGGATTTAATGCTCCGGTATCATTTTCCATATGGCGAGAGTGAGAATAGAGTGGACCTCCTGACTGGTGTCCTTGATGATCATTCAAGCTTTCCATATTGCAGAGGGTAATGCACCTATCATAGGTTAGGCTTAGCGTTTTAAAAGCTGCCAGTTCACACTCCTAAGCAGTACAGTTGTCATGCATTAGTGTAATTCACCCTATTAGAACGGTCCCATTGAGGCAGTGATAAAGGTTAGCGGCACAATTGGAAATATTATACTTAGAGGTGCTCCGATCAGGATTTTTTGGGCCGATCACCGATTGCTGAAAGCAGTATCGGCCGATACCGATCACCGGGTCTATTTGAAGCCTTTTATTTATCATGTAGCATTATACAGTATACTGTATATTAATTTAATTAGTCCTAAGAGCAATGTATTAAAGTATAAAAGTAACAGATGATAAAGTATCATGAAATGACAACTGTTTTTTTTATTGCCAGGAAACAAGGGCAAAAAATTCCACTCCCTCTGTCTTAGAGACTTAAACCACCACTACAACAACAGAACAAACAGCATCTAAATATATAAATAAATTTACTTCAACTATAAAAACTGCAACAAAAAAGGCTGTAGCCAAAATATTTAAGAGATAAAGGAGAACAGGCATCATATAAAAACTGCAACAAAAAAGGCTGTAGCCAAAATATTTAAGAGATAAAGGAGAACAGGCATCATGAGTCCATGATAAACTCTAAAATAGCCGCTTTTTGTTCTGGAAAGCTCAGGCAGGTTCTGTTGCCTTTACGGTGTAGAGAGAGTAGAGAGAGGAGTGGGGTAATGTGAGGTTACATCCACACTGCTACAGTTTTTCAAAACAGTTTTATAACAAATACGATCTTTTCCGTCCACAGCAGTGTTTCAGCTGCGTATCAGAGTTGATCTCTATATTAAAATATATATATATATATATATATATTAAAACGACTGAAAACACACATCTAGTGGCCGTTCACGTTCACTGGGCATGTGCATGTAAACATGCTGTAAACGTGAAGCAGAGGGTCTACTCCGCAGTTGCAGAAGATTTGGTGAAAGAAGAAAGTACTACAGATGAATAACCACACCAGGTATTTTTTTTGCGTTGACCGACAACGAAGTGGAACTGTTACTGAAAGCAACACGGCAGTACAAACTGCAGTGGCGGAAAACAGACTAAGAGCTGTCGCAAAGTAAATACGGCGACATGCGCAGTACAAGTGTTATTAACACAGTAAAAAATATTTTAATAAAAATACTGAAACTAAAACTCTGTCAGTAGCATTGTGTTTTTGATTTGCATGACTGAGAAGACCGAATCAGAAAGCCAAATGTGAGTGTGTCATCGTTTTATAACAGGGGTGGAAATGAACTTTTTGGCTCACCTGCCAATGGGATTGGTAGATGAAAAAAAATCGGCTAAGCATATTTTTTACCAGCCAAAATAATAACTTATCTTTTTATGTCACGTAAACATGTGTTTCAGTACTTTTAATTGAGATAATAAGGTATTCTGTTGAAAACAAACTTAAAGAAGACGCCAGATTGAAATTTGAAGCAAAATGAATATATTGCTATTAAATGTACTTATTCATTAAACTTTCATATGAAGTGTATCACTACTATAGGCCTATTATTAATTGAAGGTTGTTTTCATTTATTAAATCCTTGTGCAAGACAAACAGTCAACACTAGTCTCTAATTTATTTATGCTGTGTACTAACAAATAAATCATAACCATTCATGCACAAAAATAACTGTAGGTTGTAGTTTTTACTCGCACATCGTAAATCATTTTTCTATTTTAAGGGCAAATGCATGTGAAATACTCTGTTAGCAGCTGTTTAGCAACGAATCATCTGTCCTGAACCCGCTGCGCTACTTTTCTTCTTCTTGTTTTTTTTATTGGCGGTGCTGTTGACTTCCCTTCCCTGTCACAGAGCTGTTCTACAGGTTGCCACCGGCTTTAACGGAGAGGAAAGTAGCAAACAGCGGGTATAACTAAATGGGATATTTACGGAGAAATATTTTAACGGGAGGACACCGTGAGAGAACAGCCCGGGGGAAAACGGGAGGGTTGAAAGGTTTGCACGGTACGGTGGTAACTACCTAAATGCTAAAAAAACGTGTACTCCAAGCACAAACTGACTGTTCCTGACTCTATCCCCTAACCCACCACCCCCTGGCGTAGGCCAATTAAACACAAGAAACCTGAAATGAACATAAACAACAATCAATCCCCTAATCTGTGTGTTAACACGATTTTAGATCCCTTGGTACAGCAGGGACCAATTAAGTGCAACACACAAAAAAACAACTCTGATCCGCTGTTAGCTACCGTCAAAAAGATATTATATGGCGATATCGTACCGAATACGTTTACCCATCCATGTGGCAGGTAGCCTTCCATCATTTAGACGCCAAACGGAAAGTCTATGTGGCGCTTAGCGGGTGTTAACTTCCACCACGGGTTTATAAAGTCCTGTCTGAAAAGGACTTTGGTGCTAGCTAGCTCTGAAAACTGCCCAGACTGCATAGTGAAACCATTTTAGCTGCCGTTGAAAATTTTTCTGGCGAGTATTGTATCATCTGATTGGCTTTTCTGATCGGCCTTAGAGACCACCGATCAAACTAACCATTATCAGCTGATTACGATCGATCCGATTGGAGCACATACGTTACAGCTAGCAGAGTGAAGTTGAGCAAATGCAAGCAGATAAGAAACAATAGTTGGAATCCCACAGGTGTACTTTTAAGAAGATCTTAATCACTTGAGGAGGATCTTTGGACGTTCAGAGCTGAGCAGCAGCGTGTCTACATTAGTTTAGGTTAGTTAACATTCAGATAACATTAGCCCAGCAGTCGACTGTCAACAGGATCAAACTAAATATCTTCAGAGGTGACCAGAGGTTACCATTTGTTTGAAAGTATCACTAGATGTGCAAAAAGCTACATAGCAGTCACCGTATATTTTTTACATTATAATTTACTAAATTTAACTTTTGTTTATAATAGAGCTGGCCAATAAAACAAAAATGATAATTATCGCAGTGTAAAAACAATATAACATATTCAACAAATGTTTGATTTGATTAATTTGATTCACAAAATAATTAGTACTTCATTTTTCTATTGTTGAAGAAAAGGGACTGAAAAGATTTTACTGAATTTTACTCATTTACATTTGTTGAAAAAAGATTTTATGATACTTGTTTTGAATTTTCTACCTCAGGTGAGTTAACTGATCCACTGATTCTGTTTGGCATCAATTCTTGATGCCAAACAGACTGAGCATAAAGAAAAGTTTAAAACCACAAATAACCATCTGCTTTCTTTAACTTTCACATGGGAGCAAAAATCAGCCTTTAAACGTATCGTAGTAATTATCGATATCGCGATAACATTTTTGGCCATATCGCCCAGCCCTAGTTTATAGTAACTGGAAACGAAATGAAGTTATAAACTAGTATGTCTAAAATCAAGTCTCATATCATTGTTGCAGTCACCAGGTGTGTCCTTTTGTTCAATGGCCCCCTTGGTTGGACCAGTGACCCCCCTATAAAAGTTCTACTGGGCCTATTTGATCTCCTCCCAGACAGACATGTATAGAGATGAGTGAAAGCAAGCTGATGCCTCTTCTGTCAGGGTTTTTGAAATTCGTTCTGGAAAATCCTGGAAACCACTAACAGCATGTTCGGTTTACCAAAGGAGTAGGACAATTTCCATCTAAGTGAAGTCCCCACTCACAAAGTTTCATTTAGTTTTCTTACGTCTTCAGTCAGGAGAGGTTTCTGAGTCCTCAAATTGTAAACAGCTTCCACTCACAGCCACTGGAGGCCGCCAGTGAGAGGTTCTCTCGCGCCACTTTAATGCCTTCAAAGAGTGTAAAAGTGAAAAAGGTTTACAGCACGAAGAAATGGTAAAGGGTGAGCATATCAGTTGGCCCTTTGTTTGTTTATCTACAGGAATTTTTTTGAGACACACTCACTCCCTTCCTGTATGTGGGCAAGCTGAGGGAGTCCTGAGCGTTTACAGGAAGTCAGGATTGGCTTCTCTGGGGAAGAGAGATAAGAGTGTGGCTGTGTGAGTGTGTATGAGTCTGTGTGGGTTCAGCTATTGCTAATAACAAACACACAGACACATTACCGAGCCTTGTCAAACAAGCCAGCACTGTATGTGTACTTTGGGTTTAGTGTGTGTAGGTGTGTGTCTGAGTACGTAAAATGTGTGTGGTGTGTAGTGTTAATGACACTGGCCATTTCCTTTACTCTTTGTGTGGTTTGTTAAAGAGGAAATCCCTGTGAGGTGGTGAGGAAGCAGGGTGGACAGCAACTCCCAGCATGCCCTGGATCATCTGAGTATCCCAAAGAGGAACTAGTGAAATTGCCGGAGAAGAGGAACGTCCACCCTGCTGTACAAACACACACAGATAATAGATTTGATCTGGGAACAGGCAGAACAGGTAGATGAATTTGAATTGAATTTGCATGTTGTTCAACAACTAACAGACTCAGAGCTGCAGGAACTGTTCATTTGCATTCTTCATTTGTATAGCACCTTCCAAGGTACAAGGTAGTTTATTTGTCATTATACAACACAAGGTTGTATATCAAAAAGAAAGTTTGTAGTGCCTTCATGCTACACACACAAAACTTAACATATAATTAAGTGTATATCAAAATATGGTAACGTATAATATAAAATAAAACAATATATACAGTTATATACATAAATTCATACATGTATACACCCAGAACATTCCACAGTGCATTTCTTTATTTACGTCTGAGGTGAGCAGCCACAAGATGATAGTATGGTTTCATAACATAAAAGAAGTCTGACAGTTGGGAAACAGTGTCCATCTTGACTTCGTTTGAGCCTTCTCTTATGCAGTCAAGCATCATCAATGTAAAACACACAGTCCACCTCCTCTCATCTTGCCAGGGTCTTGCGGTGACAGCTCAGAACATGGACCGCCTGCCGAGTGTTTGATCCAGGATGTCGATGGGCATGTCTCTGTAAAGATGTGGGCACAACAGTCTCTGATTTCCGCTGCTCGGCCAACATGAGTCCACTGACAGTTAGCATGACTAATAACACACATCATTTTTCAGATCGCACAGCACACAGGTCTAAAAACAGTCACACACCTCAGGAGAGACATGGATTGTGGGGACAGATCGATGTTTAGGATATTTCCAGTTGGAGTATTTTCCATAAATGTGGCTTTTGTAGCTCTATCAGTCTTGCCAACTTTGTAGTCAGTGGCGTAGAGAATCGAGGAAACAAGGAATCACACAAAACAGCATAAGGTGGCAAGCTGCCCATACCTCCTACAGCTTTTCAAATAAGCATGATTTTTCTTTTACATGAATCATTGGAAAGGCTTGTCTCTGAGTCTGACTGAAATCAAACACAGGAAGTAGCCACCTGGAATGGCCATTAGTCAGTATTTGACAAATTACATTTTTTTGACCAGATTGTGGTGCTAAGGTCAGGAGATGACCAAGGTTATTACAATTTATCCCTAGGGGAACACAAATGTCTTTTCCAAATTGTATGGCAATCTAGCCAACAGTTGTTGAGATATTTCACTTAAACCCAAACTGTCAACCTCATGGTGGTGCTAGAAGAAAGATCACCAAAGTCATTCAGATACATCATCTGGGAGCCATGAATGTCCGTACAAAATGTTGTGCCCCTCTATCTGATAGATGTTGAGATCAATTTTAACCAGCTTGGCAGCGCTAGAGGAAGGTCAGGGTGTAACAATTAACCTTACTTAAAGGTTCAGTGTGTAAGTTTTAGTGAAATATAGTGGGTTGGGAATTGCAACCAGCGGTTCACAGTGCATTTACATGCTCCTTGGATGGTCCCATTTCCCGAGTTGTGAAGTTGTTCTTCTGATTTCCGTGTGTCTTCGTGTGCTCTTAAGTCGGAATGTGGAATCCTCATGGACGCTGCTGCTACTACCCTGTCTTGATAAGTCATAGAAAAAGAATGGTGAATGTGTTAAGAAACAGGAAGCAGTCAACATATGCTGCAAATTTTGCAAATTTAGAAGTAATTCCTCGTCTGCCAGAGCCTGGCACAAAAAATATTGCAGGTAATGTTTTTAGCACTAAATGTAGTTTTATGTAATGTCAGATCTTTGGCAGGAAAAACATTTTTAATCAATGATTTCATAGTCGCGCATCTTAATCATCTTAATTTCATGTTTTTAACTGAAACTTTGTTAGACCAAGATACCAGTGTAGCTGTTCTTATTGAGTCTCCATCAGTTTTATGAGCGAAGAAGAAAGAAGGTGGAGTTGCCATTTTGTTTAATGACACCTTCCAATGCAAGAAGATGTCTTATGGAAATTTAGCTTATTTTGAATATGTGGCTCTTCAGCTGAATTCCTCTTCTCAAGCTATTTTTCTAAATATCTACAGGCCCCCTAAATACTGCACAACCTTTTTTGATGAATTTGGTGAACTCCTGTCTATAATCTGTGTTGACTACAAAGCTGGCTAATGCCATGTTTATTAGTGGAAGAGCGCTAACATTAATGAGCTGTTACACTGTGTTTAACGTTAACGTATTCTAAACGTGCGAGCAGTACACGATAGAAATGAAACAAAAGTCACTCAAATTAACTATATCTATACACTATAATCTTAAAAAAAAATGTAAAAATGTAAACTAAATGCTAATGCTAATCGTTCAAAACATAGTCGGACGAAGCTCTGTGGCCGCTTGAACAGCCCTGTTATTCAAAAACAAGAGCAAGATGCACTGACAGCAGGTGAAGCGGTAAGATAGAAGACAAAAGGGAAGATATAAGCAGCGTGTGGGTTTGGCTAACGTTAGCTGGCTCTTTAGCTAAATCAGTGCCTTTTTATTGAAACATGTTCAACATTTCATACAGCCGATGCGCTTGTCAATGTCACTTTTTTAGTTTTATGTGCTAACAACAAACTCTGCATAAATAGTTACTAATTATTGAGTTAGTAGCCCACTTAAAATTAAAGTTAGAGACTAACACCATGTAGAGCTTTTTCCTTTCCAAGTTAATGAAACAACCCCAAAATGAAACAGCTAATATTGTAATAGTAGTAAGCTATATACTGAACTATTATATGAAATTATAATTAATATAGGAACATCATATAAATAAAATATTAATATCAAACTAACAATTTATTATATTACCTATATGCTGTTATAATATTATACTAATACACTTATTTATACTAGTTCCTCCTCCAGGTTGAGGATAGAGCCCCTGTAGCAGACAGATGTAGATTTAGCCAGAGGCGGTATGCCATTGTGCCAACATGTTCCCCTTGTTCTGTTTTACATCTGTTTTACTAAAGTTATTGTTATAAAAATGTACACAGATCAGCTTTAGGATGCAGACAGCAGCTGTTTATCACAAGTGTCTGTGCTACACCGCCTACACAACAAGCGTTATCCATCAATTTATTTTCTTCAGCTTTGTTCCCTTCTGGCCTATTTGAATTATGTTGTGTATATACAGTGGTCGATGAAGTTGTCACAAAAAAAGAGTGTTAAGTTTTACAGTCTCAAAATCAATTTATAGTAAATGTAAGTTAAAGGTTTGTTAGTGTTGTAGTTTTTAGTGGCTTCTAGCAGTAACGTTTCAGATTGCAACCAACAGTAAACCCTTTCCATTTTTGTGCCTGAAAATAAATTACAACTATCAACTGGTCGGCGTTTGCAGGCAAACTAACATTATCTAGTTTGAACCAACTAAAACACAAATCACAGTGTGTCACATGATTTGCAGTAATGTTGTGCACAGAAACGTCAATACAAATGTAAGGCTATGGATTTTCGCAGGAAATCCGACCAGTTCTTCACATAGAAAACAGTAGGCCTATACAGGCTATTATAGACAACCGAGAAAGTGTGTGAATGCCTCAATTGTAAGGTGAAGTTGCAACCTGATTACATATAGGCAATACAAATGTTATAAATATATTTAAATTCCTTTTAAAAAATCAACAATTCCCCTTTTAAAGGTGTGTTGCTGACTTAAGCGGTAACAGCTCGTGACAGTCTTAAATTATGTTGAAAAGGTCTTAAAAGGTACTGAATTTTACCTCGGGATTCCTGTATAAACCCTGTATTATTTTATGGAGAAAAAAAAGGTATACTGTGTAAGATATGGCCAGAATTTCAGTTTAAAACATTAAACTAACATGAAGTTAGTAAAAGAAAATATCAGTTCGGACGTTGTGTCAAAGATATTCAGTATTGTGGCCTGTGTTCGGTCCCGGTTCACTGGGAGGCGGCTGATCCCGGTTCTGTTGCTCGCTATCCAGGTTCCGGTTTTGGTGCCCATTCTCGACTGAGTCAGCCGAGAGGACTGCTAAGTTAGCTGCCGGGATAACTGAGCTTACTAGCTAATGGCATAGATAGCAGCAGTTAGGACCTGAAATAAATGAGTATGAATTCAACAAATGGAGATTTAATTATTAAACATTGCACCCTTTATTTTCCCCACACAATAGCCTCAGATAGGCTGAATAACAACATGACAAGGGTGTGTGTCCATTTAGAGTTTTTCTCTGGTGGAAAAGAGCTGGCAGAACACTAGGATGAAGCTCTTGTGCAGTGAGAGAAAACATTTATTAAATGGACACAATACTGTTTTAAAATCAAAAAATGCATTTGGTAATCAGAGCACTCGCAAAAGAAAGTTGCACTAGCAGAGCACTAAATATTTCTTGAATTTATGGGCAATTCTCTGTAAAAATCAGCAGGTTGAGGCACAGAGAAACAGCTGTTTGCAGCATCTCTCTCTCTCAGCACTGTCCATTGTTCTGAGCAATAGTCACATGTATTTCATTCATATGCAAACCTATACCCTGTTATAATATTAAAAACAGTGTTGGGCAGTTATTGGGTCGTCCATCTGTGCTGTCTATACGTGTGCTGCCGTTGAAATAAAATGGGGCCACTTTTCTGTCTGTAAATGTGCTAGCATGATTGTAGCTTACATTTGCGCTGTAACAGTTTTTGATCACTTCCGAATAATGAGGATTTAATTAGGGGCAGGGCTGGGTGATGTGGCCAAAAACTGCCATCACGATAAAAAGTTTCATATCATTTTATATCGATAATCATCAGGATAAATGTCGAATCTTCATTTCTTTAAAGTTTAAAGGCTGATTTTGCTCCTGAGTGAACGTTGAAGAAACCCAATAGTTAATTGTGGTTTTAAATTTTTCTTTAAGGTCAGAACAAACACTTGATGCCAAACAGTGGATCACTTAACACATCTGAAGTAGAACATTCAAAACAATTACGATAAAGATTGTGATCGTTTGAACTTTTGTTATATTGTTATTGAGGAAAATATATTGTGATAATTATCATTATTGTTTTACTGCCCAGCACTAACACAAGGTATAATTATTCTTACTTGTCAGAACAACACAAGTAGAAGGACAAGACATTAAAAAAGAGGACTAACATACTGCAGGACTATGTCTCAGTGATTCTTTCCAAATTGAGATGTCGTTCGGAAGTTAGCAACCAATTTAGGTCAACAAAGAACTTCCAACATGGCTACCTAAACTTTGTGTTCACAGATGTGTGAACTATATGGTAATACTGTGTTTTACGGTCAGCCATTAGAGAATATAAAAAGAATACTGTTTAATTTGAAGATGCAAAGTTTCCTTTTTTAGCATCAACAGGTAGCTGTGATAGTAGCAGTAGCAGCTGAGCACTGGATGGGATTTAGCCAAACTTACTCCTCTGTATATTTTATATTGCTCTTACATTTGGACAACCTTTTGTGTTTCTGTTTGTAAGACAGAAAAAGTTAGAGAAGGTCAGATGGAGCAGTAACTGACAACAGATGGTGTGTGTGTGTGTGTGAGAGAGAGAGAGAGACACACACACACACACACACACACACACACACACACATTCACATGAATGAGCTTCTCACCATGTCAGTGCTGAGTCACATTTACTGGCTGCAGACTGCCATGAGTGACTCATGAGATCGGTTTCTTCATTTGCCACATCTCTCTTTGATCTTGTATGTTTCACGAGTTTTTGTTTCCTGTGTTTGGAGTCAAGTGTTTTATGCTTTTTTCTTGTTGTTCATTCATTACTGCAAGATTGCACAAGTTAAATTACTAATTGCTCACACTACACATACTATAGTATACTGCTTAAAAATCATAAATTAAATAAGTGAATTAACTAAGTACCTTAATTACTGAAATTACCAGCCTGACGTTTGTTTTTTATTATCGATATCGATACATTTAGTCTTTATTTAACCTTGAGCGACTGAGAGAAATAGCGAAGCATGGACATGAAATAGCAGATAATACAGTAAGAATATCCATAGTGTTACGATAAACTGTAAAACCTTGAGCGGGAGGTTTTTACTATAAGCCCCTTGGGGTTTCTTGCCTCTCCTACACAATCCCTGCTGTTTATTTTTATATACTGTTCCAAGGTACAAGGTAGATTTGTTTATTATTTTACAACACAAGGTTGTATAACGAGATTAATCTTTAGTTCCTTTTATGCTACTCACAAAAACAAACGTTGATAAACAGTAGATGGGTGAATAAATAATAAGTCATAAAATGTAACAAAAAATAAGAAATAAAACTATTTTACATAGTGGAGTTCTTTCAGTTTATTGATCAGGTTTTATGACCATCACCGTTGCTGTTTTGGTTCATTCTCACCACCCTCATCAGCATCATCTTTCAGAACCAAACAACAGCTTTTTGAGTGAAAAGGATATGATAAACTCACTGTATGCTACCTGCCCAACAGATACAGTTAGCGGCTAGCTGCTGAAAAAGTGGAGCATTTAGCAACTAAAGATTCAGACTTTTTTCTCAGAAGTTGGTGGACAAAACAGAGCTAATAGGACAGAAACACACATTTTAGATGAGTAGTAATGTTCCTTCATGTCTGCTCTATATGTAAACAATTGCTTGATACTACTTTAGCAATAAAAATGTTATGCCATTTACAGCTGCCCCCAAGTGTCCAAAAAATAAATCATTGCTGTGTAAAAAAATAACATCTGACTGAATCTACTTATTTAGTATTTATATATTGTGGATACAAAAAAGTCAAAAGTCATTAGAATTTCCATGGTAAAGTGTGAGAATTTGGAATAAGCCTGTATATTTATATACCTTGTTTTATATTAAATAGTTTTATTTCATTCATATACACCCTCTCTCTCTCTCTCTCTCTCTCTCTCTCTC
>NC_060151.1:5115572-5174125 GCF_021292245.1 Micropterus dolomieu
TTGTTCATTCATTACTGCAAGATTGCACAAGTTAAATTACTAATTGCTCACACTACACATACTATAGTATACTGCTTAAAAATCATAAATTAAATAAGTGAATTAACTAAGTACCTTAATTACTGAAATTACCAGCCTGACGTTTGTTTTTTATTATCGATATCGATACATTTAGTCTTTATTTAACCTTGAGCGACTGAGAGAAATAGCGAAGCATGGACATGAAATAGCAGATAATACAGTAAGAATATCCATAGTGTTACGATAAACTGTAAAACCTTGAGAAGGAGGTTTTTACTATAAGCCCCTTGGGGTTTCTTGCCTCTCCTACACAATCCCTGCTGTTTATTTTTATATACTGTTCCAAGGTACAAGGTAGATTTGTTTATTATTTTACAACACAAGGTTGTATAACGAGATTAATCTTTAGTTCCTTTTATGCTACTCACAAAAACAAACATTGATAAACAGTAGATGGGTGAATAAATAATAAGTCATAAAATGTAACAAAAAATAAGAAATAAAACTATTTTACATAGTGGAGTTCTGAGGATGGATTGATTTTGTTAAAGTTGAAATGAGTCACTTGTAGTTATGAACCCACACAGAATTATTACTTTGTTTCATAGTTTACCTCAGCTCTACAGAGCGTTTTAGCGTCTTTCAGTTTATTGATCAGGTTTTATGACCATCACCGTTGCTGTTTTGGTTCATTCTCACCACCCTCATCAGCATCATCTTTCAGAACCAAACAACAGCTTTTTGAGTGAAAAGGATCTGATAAACTCACTGTATGCTACCTGCCCAACAGATACAGTTAGCGGCTAGCTGCTGAAAAAGTGGAGCATTTAGCAACTAAAGATTCAGACTTATTTCTCAGAAGTTGGTGGACAAAACAGAGCTAATAGGACAGAAACACACATTTTAGATGAGTAGTAATGTTCCTTCATGTCTGCTCTATATGTAAACAATTGCTTGATACTACTTTAGCAATAAAAATGTTATGCCATTTACAGCTGCCCCCAAGTGTCCAAAAAATAAATCATTGCTGTGTAAAAAAATAACATCTGACTGAATCTACTTATTTAGTATTTATATATTGTGGATACAAAAAAGTCAAAAGTCATTAGAATTTCCATGGTAAAGTGTGAGAATTTGGAATAAGCCTGTATATTTATATACCTTGTTTTATATTAAATAGTTTTATTTCATTCATATACACCCTCTCTCTCTCTCTCTCTCTCTCTCTCTCTCTCTCTCTCTCTCTCTCTCGCTGCCTCTCAGACTCTCAGCCAGACACAAAGGAGTCTTGCTCTATTTTCCCAGCCATTGTCTAATTTGTCTTCTGCGTATTTACATAAAAAGCCAACATGTTTCCTTTCCTGACACATCTACTGTTATATATTAATGTATGTGTTGCTGTTCAGTCATGCGCGCGAGCGCGTGTGTGTCTGAATGCAGCGTTGGATTTTAGACTCAATCTCATCATTCCTGCTCGCTTGTCATCAAGGATTAACACACTGACACACATTACATGCACATGCAAGGCTGAGCTGGCCTTTGCTGTGTGTACGTCACATCTAAAGAACCAGAAGACATCTAACTGCTGCAACTGGGAGCTTTTGTGGGACACTCAGACAGAAAGGCTTATTCCTAGACAAGCCACGCAGATAGTTGTGATTTTATTTGCCCAGATCTTCAGATATCTGCTGCTGAGACAGGTTGTACTGGGAATGTATGTTTGTTCTGTTAAATTAGTTTTGATACTATGGATTTCTTTAGGCACTAATTTAAATACAGATAGGAAGTGTTGTTCACTGACAGCAGTGTGAGTCAGCGACACACTGTGGAGATCATATTATCCATCCCGCTCCCTCGCACACGCACACAAAAGCAGCATCACGGCATGGTGGGGTTTGTCATCGTGGAGGCGCCACGAAACACTAAAATGTTATAAGAAACAGGGCTGCAACTAACGATTAGTGTCATTATTGACTAATCTGCCAACTATTTTCATGATTAATTGACTAATCGTTAAGTTTATAAAATGTCAAGAAATTGTGAAAAATGCTTATCACAACTTTCCAGTGCCTAAAGTGACAAATTGCTTCTTTGGTCCAACCAACAGTCCAAAACCCGAAGACTCTTCATTTACTATCATAAATGACAAAGAATAGCTGCAATTCTGCAAATTAAGAAGATGCAAATCTTTCAAATTTTTGCTTAAAAAATGCCTGAAACGATTGATAGCTGAATAGTTGTTGATTAATTTTCTTTCGATCGACTAATCGAATTATTATTGTTGCAGCTCTAATAGGAAATCATCAAAGGAAAACTGTCATGCAGTTTATATTTTCTTAATGCAGAGCTGTTCGGCAGCCAAGAATATAAACTGCTGTACAAAGTTTATGCAGGCATGGTGTAGGCTAAGTGTGCACTTTAAAATGTTAAAATATATACTGGAAGTAAATGAAAATATATAAATATTGGATCATGAAAGTCAGATACTGAAAACTGCTGCACCTCAGTGTAAGATAACTTAGACTGAGATGTCCGGAGTCAAAAGACACTTCTTTTTTAATGATCTAACAATAGAAATTGATATGTGTTGTAAACGACATTACACATACCAGAAGCTGAATAAAGTTGAATTAAACTAAAATATCATTAAGTTATTTGGCAAGACATCAACAACCTCAGGGGAGCCAGTGGGTACCTGGTCTAGGGCAACAAAACAAAGTAGTAAAGACTCAGACAGGAAAAGATTTAATTACCATGCTGCTGTAATCACCTGTGGTCGACAGAGGGGGACATAGGTCAGTGGCTGTGAACACCTGATGTCTTTAACCCTGACATACTGTTTATGTGGCAGTCATATCACACTCTTTGAATACGCACAGACACATTAAGCTCTATCTTTAACTCATTCTCTTTCTCACAGTCACACAGACACAAACCTTTTTTTTCTCAACATTTCTCCCAGTAATTTGTGTGTATGCTCTGATGGGTGACACTTCAAGTGAGTAATTGACTTAATTAGAGAGAGAGAGAAACTGACAGAGAAGTAAATTATTGGAATTTGGTTTTCAGCTCTTCTATGTCCTTTTTCTTTTTTATTTGGTCTGCGCAGAATGTTCGTTAATCAGGGATGAAATGAAGAATGATCTGTTCATTTTACATTAACATAAAATTGAAATTGAGATTAGGAAAAAAAAACAATTTTCAGAATCTCCCACTAAAACATTGAGCAAGAAATGTTATTGCACCTGGGACCTCATACATAATTTACATGTTTCTTTTACATATTTAGACTCCTCATATAGAGTCGCAGGAAAGAATTATGTGAACCATTTGAAATTACATGGACTTCTGCATGAATTGGTCATAAAATGTGATCTGGTCTTCATCTAAGTCACAACAATAGACAAACAGAGTCTGCTTAAACCAATACCACACAAATAATTAGATGTTTTATGTTTTTATTGAACACACCTTGTAAACATTCACAGTGCAGGGTGGAAAAAGTATATCATTGGTTGACCCTCCTTTGGCAACAATAACCTCAACTGTTTCCTGTAGTTGCAGAACCAACCTGAACAAAGTTCAGGAGGAAATTTGGACTGTTCCTCTTTAAAAAACTGTTCTGTTCAGCAATATTCTTAGGATGTCTAGTGTGAATCGTTCTTTTTGCTTCAATTGGCCGACAGATGGCCTTACATTCTCCTGATCTTGATAAACTATGGAAATAATTTTTCCATCAATGATAGCAACCCTTCCAGGCCCTGAGGCAGTGAAGCAGCCCCAAACCATTATTTCCCCTCCACCATACATCAGTTGGAATGAGGTTTTGATGTTGGTGTGCTATGCCTTTTTTTCTCCACACAAAGGGTTGTATGTTCCTTCAAAACAACTCAACTTTGGTTTCATCCGTCCACAGAATATTTTGCCAGTAGTGCTGTAAACATCCAGCTGCTGTTTTGCAAACTTCAGATGTTCAGCAATGTTTTTTTAGACAGTAGTTCTTCCTTCATGGTGTCCTCCCATGAACTTTGTCAGGAGAGATTTTAGCATGTTCCAGAGATTTCTGTAAATCTTCAGCTGGCACTCTAGGATTCTTCTTAACCTCATTGAGCATTCTGCGCTGTGCTTGTGCAGTCATCTTTGCAGGACGGCCACTCCTAGGGAGAGTAGCAACAGTGCTGTACTTTCTGCATTTATTGATAATTTGTCTTACTGTGGACTGATGAACATCGAGGCTTTTAGAGATACTTTTGTAACCCTTTGCAGCTTCATGCAGAGTCAACAATTGTTAATTTTAGGTCTTCTGAGAGCACATTTGTTCGCGGCATTATTCACATCAGGCAATACTTAATGAAAATAGCTAAATTAAAATATTACTCTAACCAATATCTCCAATCTCCTCTTATTGATTGGACTCTAGGGTTGGCCGACTCCTGAGTCAGGATTCCTGACTCCAATTAGCTTTTGGAGAAGTCATTAGACTAGGGATTAACATGTTTGTTTACACGGTGTGTTAAATAAAAAGATAAACTCATAATTGTTTGTATGGCATTAGTTTAAGAAAACTGTGTTTGTCTATTGTTGTGACTTGGATAAAGATCCAATCATATTTTATGACCAAGATGCAGAAATCCAGGTAATTCCAAGGGGTTCACATACTTTTTCCTGCCACTGTACACACACACACACACACACACACACACACACACACACACACACACACACACACACACACACACAATTTTTTGTCATTTAGGAGGGAATATATATTGACTTACATTAACAACTGTAGAGAATTACAGTGCCCTCAACCCTCCCGTAACCTTAATCTAACATTAAATTTTAAGTTAAGCTTTTTGTCCCCAAATGTGAGGCAAGTCCCCATGATGTGACTATGTGACCAGATTGTTTTTCTGCACATGATTAATACGAGTACACTGTACACGCACCCTCTAGTGATCTAGATTAGGTCTTCCTTATGATCTTCTTAAAGACAGATGGTTTGTCCATCTTCTTTTACTTAGTCCGGGACTTGTAGGAAATAAGATAAGAAATAAATCAGGAATCCACTTTTTAAGCAAGGAAGGAGTCCTCTGCAGCCCTCTGAAGAATATTAATCTAAATATTAGTTAAGGGCATACAGTTACTGTAATTATTTGTCTGTAAGGATGTACAAACATGTATAAACATTGTGCTTTACAGTTCAAACTCTTTGTTTTCAAACTAACTTTTAGCTAACAAAGCAGAGCGTGTTAGCTAAAAACTAAAAGGGTAAGACACTCTCTCTGACCAACAGATGGACAGCCCTGGGTGGGGGAGGTGGGGGGTGCATGCATTGTGTTATATGGGATGTGTTCGAAGGAATTACCTCTTAGTTCACACACACAGAAGCATGTACACCAGCAGATGAACAGTGTTATACTCTAGTACGCATTGTCATTAATGGATCGCTAAGCAACGGCAGACGGTTGCCTAGCAACAGTACCAGCCAGCATGTTGGGTGTGTTCAAAAGTCACACTGTAGTACAAGAAGAGAGGGGGAGAGTGTGTGTGTGTGTGTGAGTAATGATTCTACTGCCAGTCGGACAAATAAGGTATTCTGCAGAGTCAGCTACTTAACTGCAGAACGCGCACACACACACACACACACACACACACACACACACACACACACACACACACACACACACACATACACACACACACACATACAGAGCCAGTGTCGATTCTGTGTGGACGATTCTTTCATCCAGTGAGAATGTGGGTTGAATTCAAGATTATAGTAATGAGTGGTCACATCAGAAAATCTGCACAGCAAAATTCTCCTGTGCGTCTTTCCAAAATGTTTGGTTGTAGAACATTGGAGACGTAGAGACTGCTCACATGGCTAGTTGGTGAACTACTGGAGCTGGTGAACTACACCTCACATGCCAGCCAGTCGGAAACATGCTAGTGCTAGTCAGTTTAATGAGCCATTTTCTATTTTCTTTGTTGTACTGGAACATTTACGCCCCCTGGCATTTTGTTCTCAGGATTATACATCATTTCATTCAGTGAGGAGTTTTAGCAAGGGGGGGGGGGGTCTCTGAGATTACTGCAAGCCAACTGTCAGTTAGCAAACTTGTTGCTTTGGTAGCTAGCAGGGCAATAATTTCACACAATTTATTCAAAAACTCCCTAAAACCCAAACTGACTCTCAGCCAGGCTGTAATGTTTAGTTCAGCTCAAACTGAAAAAATAACTGCTATAACATAGTCACCGTTAGTAGTTTAAGCCTATGGCATTTTACACTGCACAAATTAGCCTAGCAGCTAGCAGACCTTTCCTTTATACTCTTAGCTTAACAAATTACATGTTATTTATACAAAACCAGGTGTGTTCAGTGTTGCTTTTCCTGGTCCGTGCTTGTAAAATATCCACTGTGTCCACGTTTTTTAACGTCATACTGATGTGTAGTTTTCTTACTCACTGTTGGTTTAAGTCACTGCATCTCGTGACGGAAGACTACAGTTTAATTTCAGAGTTGTAACGTAACGTAACGAGTTATCCGCAACATGAGTTGTTCACCTGTCTCTTGCTTTGCTCCACTCTGTTCGCGCACACACACACACACACACACACACAGAGCCCCCTCACTGCTGTCACCCCTCTTGCGCTCTAAGATGCTGTTTAAAGTTAATAATGTTGGATTACTATTTCTTATTTCATGGGCCATTTGGGATTTGGGGTCGCGCATGTAAAATATATATTTTTTAATGAAGCATTCAATTTTAAAAGTTCTGTAAATGAATGATGTTCCCGAAGTCATTCAGTAATTGTGTTGAATAATCATGATATCAATATTGACCAAAATAATCATCATTATTAGGATTTCTGCCTTAATAGAGCAGCCTTAACTCTGACCCAAGTTGGTGGTCAAGTTGCATTGTGGGTAATGTAGGTGCAAGGTTTAGACAAGGAAGAGGAATGCATGGAATAAAAAAAGACAATCTAATCAAGAATATTGGATGTTACCAGTCAGCTGGAAATAAATGTATAAATTCTAATAGGTCACTGACTGTCTCTATCTCTCTGTCTCTCTGTCTCCCCCCAGGAGGTATTAACAGGAAGTGTGTGTGTGTGACCTTACATTGCGAGCAGTCATGTTCCGAAACAGCCTAAAGATGTTGCTGGGAGGCAAAAGCCGAAAGAACAATACTGGTCAGTACCTCTATATATATTATATATCTTGTGTACCCCGCCATCTTGGATTCTGTTTGTAAAGACTGCCTCTAGTCTGATTGTACAAATGCAGTAATGTCAGATGTATCTGATGCCATATATCTTCATTCTACAGACAAAATGTATCAATGCCTGGATGGCAGGTTCTGTGACGTTACACAGCAAACTTTTTCAAACTTCAAGCTCTCTCCCTCTCTCTTTCAACAGGTGGCATAGAGTCAGAGGGGTCAGAGGTCAGGATGATGGAGGGATTCACCCGTTCGCTTCCCTCTTCTCCCCTCCTCAACCTTCGTCTGGCAAAAAGAACTGGTAGGATTATCTATCTGAAGACATTCAGTGGGGTGCACCCACATACAGTACAATAACAACACATAACAACGACTAACAGGACAACACACACACACACACACACACACACACACAGGGAGAAACACATGGCAATGCTAGCTTAAATTTTTGGGAGCTGCACAAATAACATTAGCAAAACAAACATGGCTGAGCGCCAGTGTCATACCATTGTTTGTTCATTGGTTGCTCTGTCAGCTGAAGTGTCTGTGGTCAGACATTTGGACGATGACAGGATACACTGTAAGGTCGGGTTCAGAGTAACATTAGCACTGCAGTGTGTAAAATGCTGTTTCATAACATTTAAAAACGTTGTGCGGGGCTTTGGCATTTAATCAGTCGTCACAAACTGGACTAAATTTAGATCATGACGCTACTGTAAAACGAATTTTCTCAATCAGCTCCTTACTACCAGCGATGTGATCCTACATGGACACTCGTTTTGCTTATTTCACTTGACAGATTTCCTGTATTTGTTTGTAGTAGTGCAGTGCCTGTTCATAGTCGATGTGACGCCTCCCTGAGCTTTTTAATGCAGTGCAGTGTTTGTTCAAAATGTGCGTCTCAAATTGGTTTCACCTAGAGCAATAATAGCACTAAAACAACAAGACAATGGCTGGGACACTGCTAGATATTCAGCGTTTCCTTAGAACTTCATAAAACACGTACATCTCTGTTTCATCACATTCATTTCTAACATATTTCGTGATGACGATAACTTCCGTTTCAACAATTCACAACCACATCAGAGCATATAAGCCCCGCCTCTCGCCATTGTTGCTGTACTTTAGTTTATTCAGTATAAGACACCGCACTCCCTTGGTTCCGCAGCACAGCCGTGACGTGTGAGGTTGATTGGATGAACGGTGCTCAACATAATGGAAATACACACACACACACACACACACACACACACACACACACACACACACACACACACACACACATTAGAGATATTTTCTGTGCTCAATTCGATACGATAAGAAACAAAAACTAAACGATAAATCTAATGTACTTCAAAATACACTCTTTAACAAAAAGGATTTCCAGGACAGATGAGACGGAGCTGTTGCTGCAGCCGCAGTTGTCGCTATCCATGTGTTGGATACCTGGTACCTTAGGTACCTAGCAAAACAAGTACCGACCTGTTTTCAGAATTTTGGTATCGACTTTGTACCAAAATATTGGTTCTCGTGACATCCCTAATGTGAATTGTGCGGGCTCAGTTCTGATGATAGTGGGTGGGTTGTTTTGCCACTGTCAGTCAAATCTAATCCAACCACACCCACACTGTCCTGATGAACTTTCATTCATTAATAATCCAGATCAATGATTTAGGCCTGTAAACGAAATAGTTTTGAGTCAGGACCCTCAGGATTTGGATCAAGAAGCTTGTGGAAAATGTGTGTCATATTTAATAGTTAGTCTGAGTAGTCAGAGCAACACATAACAAAGTGTCTTTGCTTGACTCAAACGGTCTTTCGGAATGAACGCTTACCATTACCCAACACTCAGTAAACAGTAAATTCAGTGCCTCATTTTCGTTGCTATTTTCCAGTCTAGAGGAGCTGGCATATTTTGTGAATCTGCGTGAATGCAGTTTGTGTGGGAACACAGGTGTTGATGCTTTTGTCATACTTAAGGAGCATGCTAAAGTCATATCTAAAGTAGGTTGGAAAGGAAAGACAGAATCAGGGAGAAACCACAACCAGCGCTTTTTCTTCTTCTTTTTCCTCCCTCTCTCCTACAGACACAGCTGTGACCTGTTACACTGGGTCTGCAATCAGGGGGGGGTTGACCTTTGACCCTGTTGATCGTCCCTCTGTGCCTTTAGTGAGAGAGAAAACACAGAAATGTAACCCAACCCCCTGCCAACCTCTCCTCTCCTCCGCTGCTCCTCTTCCTCCTCCTCGGGGTTGATTTGACACACTTCTCCTAAACATTACCATGTGGAGTCTCTCTCCTGCTCTCTTTCTGTGCCGCGCTGCAGCTCGCTCTCTGTCAAAACAAAAACATCATGAGCAAAGGCAACTTCTTAAAGTCAGTACACCATGCCCACACACACACACAAGCTCTGATTTCAGTGTATTTCTCTTCACTCCTTTACCTCTCCTCTGTGTTTTTGGCCACCCTCCCTTGTATTCTTTCTCCTCCCTCTTGTCTCACGGCAGTAACCACATATTTGGTCAAAATTGAGTTAGAAATGTCGAATTTCTGTGAAAACTGCTTTTTAAAGGTTGCATTAACCACAAACCAGAGCTAAAAACCAAACGTGAAGTAAGTGCACTCAGGCTGTGTGGTTACTTCAGTCTTTATATTGCTACATGCTGCAGTAACTGCACTCTGGTCTGCGGACTCTCGATGCAACTGTTATACCAAACCGTATCGTATCACTTATTTCCCACTAATAGACTAACTAACTAAAGCAAGAGCACTAATGAAGTGAAAGCTAGCTGGTGAGATAGCCACAGCCAGTCCTAACTAAAACTAAAGATGACTTATTATCAGAGTTAATGCTAATAAATAACTAATCTAGGTCAATCCACGTGGACAACCAACCAGAGGATAGAAAATGGTTAGGTCCACAGTTTTTGTTTCTTTTAACAGGGCTTATTTATGGTAATTCATACCGAAAGTACCTAAAGACAACCAACGTTATACACGTACATGATATACTGTATAATGAAATACATACAAAAAATACTTTTATTAAAGCTGAATTTTTCTCTCTTCTTCTACAGGCTGTTCATCATGGTCTTTCTCCCCACTTATTTGCTCACTGAAAGTGCATAAAATAATAGATACGACAGACAAATTATGATCAGGTAGTGCAAATGCCACACAATAACCGTACGATTTTGGTACCATGGAATTGGCCCTAGCAATGTTGGCTATGAAGCACTACATAGAATCCTGTAATTATTTTGGGACGGTGCGCCTTTTGCCTCTAAAAGATTATTGCATATATTGTAGGCCTATTATTATTATTATTATTATTATTACAGCAGATTCGTGCTGAATGAAGAACAGCCTAATAATTTGACATCAGCAGCTGTTTGTACTGTCATGATTATAGCAGCTGAATTGGCGTGATGCTCTGACATTATCTGTCATCCACCGCATTTAAGCAGCAAAGCAAAAAAACAAGTTACGAAGTTAATGTGACAGGACAGAGGAGACTCTCCAGAATTAAACTTTCAGCTTCTGAAATCCACGTTTAGATGCTCTGATGGAGCTCAGGATTGATCAGGAGGACGGCTGCTTTACTCAGTTGTTTCACTGTACAAATCTCGACTGTGTGTGAGACCTTTTGGATGTGTAGAAGAACACAGAACATTAATTAACATTCGATCCTGACCGATCCTGTCAGCATGTCGGGAGATTTTAATAATCAAAGAAGTTCCGCTGCTGTGTGTCTCTGAATGGGGAAACGCTATTTCACCTATTCTTGCACCACTTCAATGCAGGTTATTTTCACCAGCTAGTTGCAAACTGTGACTGTTTGGTGCTAGGCAAATGGTGTACAAAGGGTTTTTAGAGCTTTGCATCTGAAAACGATGATATACGCAGTTTGACAGCCTGCCTCAAAACTTTAAACCCTTTTTTCTCAACTTCACGTCCTCTGCAAGTACTGCTCTCTGGCTTTGTAGTTAATATTTGTTGTACTTCTCTTGTTATCTTTTTTTTCCATGGACAGCAGGATGACTCTGTAAATCTCAATCCAGCTCTTTCTTTCTTTAAGTCTTCACTCTGACCCCATCTTTCTTCCTTTGCTCCTGTCATTGAATAGTTTTATGTTTTAGAAAGCTCAGCTAAACATCATTTAACAGATTCAATCCTACTCTTTGTTTAGTATTTTTCTTTCCACATTTTTCAAATTTTCTGGACTTAAGTGGATTACAGTCTTCCATCTTCACTGTTATTTGTGGTCAGACGCTCTTCTGTTCTTGGAAAAGGAGGTTCACTTTAATTGCAGCATTTCTTTGCTCTGCCGACCTTCATCTAACTCTTCCTTCAGTCTGTCTCTCTCTGACTGCTTTTTTTTCCTCCGTTAGAAGAAAACCAAACTGTATTTCTAAACTTTGCTTGCACTTCTCGACATGTAACAGATTACTCTCCGTTCAGCTCCTCCTGCAGTCGTTCCCTTTCTCTCCTCTGTGTGTGTGTGTGTGTGTGTGTGTTTTTGGTTGGAGGAGGGGAGGTTTTTATTTGCAGTGCAGTCAGACGAGGGAGGTCGTCTTTCAGTCCAGATATGAAGGCTCTGCTGTTGCAAGAGAAACTCTTCTAACACTTGGAAACTTTACTTATTGTCCGTCTGACAAAAGAGGAAATCATCTGGGAGATTTACTCGTTCCACCTCGTGCTTTAGTTGTTGTTTTTGCTTTGCGTGGTTTTGGCTCTGCTTGTGAATGAAAAGCATTTCGTTTTGGGGCTATAAAGGACAATAACTAGTGGATTACATCGTCCAGCGCTGCTGTGAGTTGCGGTCAACTTTCAAAGTGGATTTTGGTTTCATCTTTGAAAGTAACAACACCGTACCTTTACTGAACATACGAGGAGTTTGCCCACAGGATTTGCATGTTTGACTATCCTGCTTATTAGCTGTAGTCATTCTGCTTGAGGAGTTGGAGTACCTCTAGTGTTTTCCTAGAGAGCCTCTTCCTCCTCTTATCTCTTCATTCCTGCCTCCTTTATCTTTCTCTCCCTCTCTCCTTTGTGTACTCTGGAGAAGGAGGAGCTCAGGACCAAAAAGAAGAGGACTGGATAGTGATGTCACCCTGTGCGTTCACATTTTCGCCAAGAATGCTTAATGGAAAGGACAAACAGAAATTCAGCAAACAACACTAACAGCTGAGTTAAAGAACCCTGCTCTCATTCATCAAGGTAACTGCGGTTTTCTGGGGCAATAGCAGCTCTTTGATTTGTTAGCCCCTCCCTCTGCATGGAACCACTCTGAACCAATCAAACACCCCACTGCCAGCTAGCTATGGACTGCACGGCAGCTATTTTGAAAGCATGCGCCCGCTCCAGAACCAAGTGGTGTCGGCACGAGCGGTCCTCCGTCCGTCGCCCATGGAGACCGGCGGACTGCTGCAGTTGCGGCAGAGATGTCGTGGCGGCGGAGGTCGTCAGCCACGCCTCCTCCCTCCTGCGGCGCTTGCTGTTTTACGCATGCTGTTGTCTGTCACGCGAGGAGAGCTCTGAGCTGTGTCGGGAATGGATAGATCGTCCCGGAGGAGGACCAGGAAGAAGTGAAGAAGAAGGTGAGAGTGAAGGACTGACTCTCTGTCCTGGTTTTCTTGTTTCAGGTTTCTACCAGGGTTAAAACATACTATATAAGTGCCTGCGATTTACCAATGAGAATGAATCTTATTTGGATGAATGAACGGAAACAGATCCCTGGGTTTTCTTTCCATTATGTGAGCTAAGTGGGTATTGTAGATTCTAGTTAGGGCTGCACGATTATGGCCAAAATGATAATCACGGTTATTTTTATCTATATTGAGATCACGATTATTCATTGTTTTGAGGACAACATATTTTTTGTGCACTTTCAAACTTAAATAAACAGGCTGTGTTCAAACTGTGTTCACATGCATATAATGCTGCATTTCTGCTAACATACAAATCTTTGAATCAGAATAAGACTGGTCCTTAAAGTGCATTATCCCCTAGAAGCAAAATATAAATAACATTTTTAGCCGGAAAGTCCACTAGAGTATGGCTACTGCTGCATGTTAACCTCCACTGGAAGAGTCTCAGACGCATTTCAGCAGCTGAGCACATTGTTGGATTGTTGTTAATTTGTCCTTTAGTGCACCTATGACTTCTACTCTGCTTACCAGAAAGAGCTCTCTGCAAACTGGTTTTGTTCGGTTGTCTGCAGTCTGCAAATGCATTTCAGAATAAGAGCGTTTTCCTGCTTGATTTTGCTGACATGTTAAGATTTGGTTGATTTGGTAATCAGTGATTTTTGTGCTTCTACTATGAGTAAGTAGGCTATGTAATTAAAATATTCTTTTTTGTCTGTATGAACTGTGTTTTTTGTTGATTTGTGATCGGGAGTATGCACAGTGTTTTATTTAGAAAATTGACCGGGTCTGTGCCGTTCTGTGCAGCTTGATGCGGCTTCAGTCAAAAATAGACTTGTGTATTGTTCGCGGAGCTGAGAGCTGCATCTGGCACGCTTCTGGGACGCGCTGCAGCTGTGTCTGATGGACTCCTAAGCATTGACTAGAAGGGCCGCGACCGGCTCCGGAAGCCTCGGACACATGTGGACTCATGGACTTTGCTGTCTACTCTGGACTGTATCAACAGTACATAATGCCACAGTTGATTCCTGAACTTATCTGATGATCTCTACAAAGCTCGACATCTTAAACCCTCCATTAGAAACATACAGTAAACATACAGAAACTTCTTGAAAGAGTCACTGTGTTGTTGTTAAATCATGTTGTCAAGACCTGAGAGTGTAACAGCAAAATTCATCCATGCTGGATGAGGAAGGGAATACTCACAGGGTTAGTTAGTAAACTACTGTAGCAGCTAAGCTAACATGCTAATTAGTTTGGCTAGCTGTTGTTAGTCACTGAGTTTCTTTCTTTCCCACTGTAATTACTGGGCCGTTTACTCCTCACTGGCATTTTGTTCTCAGGATGCTATACCATTTCATTCAATTAATAGTTAGTAATAGGGGAAATAAAACCTCTGACCTAATGAGCTTTCTAACTGTTAGACCTAGTTAGCAAGATAGCTGGCTGAGTCAGTGGATGGTTCAACACATCTCCCCCACCAGCAAATCCACTTATTGTGATAATTCCGTCGGAATCTAATCTATTTTAAATGCTGGTGTGACCATGCCTTTTCTCTACAGTATTTACAGCACATAGACTACCATTAATGTCAACAAGCTTTTTAGTGAATTCTGCCTGTTCATAGTCTTGACTTGTGTGCAAATTAATTGTGGCTATGAAGTGTCAGGTAAGGCTGGGCGATATGGCCAAAAAGTCATATCCCGGTGTTCTGACGATCTATGCTGCCATGTCGAAAAATGCTACCGTAGCGCAAATCGACAGCAGAGTATATCGAGTCGCTCTGCTCTATCGAAAAATGCTATCTTATGTGTTCCCTTTTCCAATCCCAGACCAGTGGTCATCACCACTGGGTGGTCGTCTGCAGTTAAAGTTGCCACCCGTACATATAGGCTAATACTGGATTGTCCCATATTGAAAAATAAAATGCCCTGTCCCTTTACTGAATCAATACGGTATACTATTTGTCCCGTATTTTGCTGCACACTATACTTTGCATATACCATTTTTTCACACGCTTGGAATGACATGAGCAATAATAAAACAGAAAGGGTTTCACGAGACATGGCGGAGAAGTTTTAAATTAGAATAGACTAATGTGTGAACTGTTGTTATTAGATTGTACAGTGTTTAGAGCAAGCGTGAATCTTCTGAAAAGTGAAGCCAACACAGAAGTGCCTTAAACCGGCATTCTTTCTAATGGCCAGCAGGGGGTGACTCCAGTGGTTGCAAAAAGAAGTCCGATTGCGTAATGGCAAAATGACCCTACTTGTCATTTGACCCTACTTGTTTACTTGTCATTTGACAGTAAACACTTTCCTAATGAGGTTATGGTCTCAATCAAGTCTTCTTCCACACAGTGTGATGTTCATTTCCTAAATTATGGTCACATTTAGAGGAAAATAGACAATATAACAGGGTATGCTTTAGAGCTTAGCTATCTTGTGATTGACAAGTCACTACCATGGCGACCTGTCAGTCAGGATAAAGGCAACTCATATCCACTGCTCTGTCTGTATTTTACCAGTGCCATTGAAAAAGCTCATTAGGAGTCGGATGTTAAATTTTCCGGTAGCCTAAGTACATTTAGTTGATGTTGAGAGTTTTTTTCGCAAGCCAAAATTAGTATCCTGGTTACTATCACAGTTAACATAAATTAACTAGTTGTAAAAGTTAGCTTTCTCCCAGAAACACAAGTTGACATTTCTCTGAGGTTGAAAGTAGAAGAACTGCACAAGCTTGTGAGCGAGATGTGTGAGAGAGAAATTTAACCAAAAACCCACTTGGTGGACAAATACTCTTACTGACTCCCTTATTTCCTTTACATTCATGTTGAGAGAACTGTTGCATAAAATCCCAAATTGTTGCATAAAAATTCACCTGAATGCAGGAAACGATGTGTCAGAGACTAAAATCTTGGACCCCTAGACCCCCCACTTTATTTGTGTTCCCTGGGCATGAAGTCGCTGGCATGGTGTCCCTTTGCTTACTACACTGGTGCTCTTTCCTGCTTAACTATCTTCAGAACTGAAAACAACCAGAGAGAAAAAGGATGAAGGCAGGTATGCTTGAAACAAACATGGCTGTGTAACGTGTTGCCCAACCATGTGATATAACCATGTATTCATTGATGTTCAGAATGGCCAAACTAGTGAAGGACGAGATGTGATAATCGTTCACATATGGGGGATAATGGTGCACAGTCATTCCTCGATGGTAATCATGGTGTGTAGATGTACACATAAAAAGTGAAAGAAGTAGTTGTGTTAAGAATAAAAAAAGAGCGCAACATAGAAGTTTAAACCCTGCTTACTTTCTCATTGCCTCACAAGTGGCAAACACAGTGTGACATATCAAACTGACAGCGGTTATTAGTTTATGTGTCAGAAAGTCTAAGTAGCTAAGCTCATTAACAGGGCTGTTTGGAAACACTTTAATAATAATAATAATAATAATCCTTATTTGTAGAGCACTTTTCAAAAACAAGTTACAAAGTGCTTTAACAAGTGTAAAGAATAATACAAAAAAAGATAAGAGCATGAAAATTTAATATAAAATTAGTAAAATACAATAAAATAAAAGGGATAAAATAAAGTCAAATAAGATCGGGAAAAGCTCTCCTATAAAAGTATGTTTTAAGAAGGGACTTAAAAGAGTTCACTGACTCAGCTGACCTGATTTCCTCGGGCAGGCTGTTCCAGAGCCTCGGGGCCCTGACAGCAAACGCTCTGTCCCCTTTAGTACTTCATTTTCCCCTACATGACAAAAAGACACTTTGACACAGAAAACTCTATCTTTTAAAAAGGTAGGTAGAAATTTACAAAGAAGGGAGTAAAGAAGAACAAAAGAGACTGAAACGAAGGCAAGAGGAAAAGAAGAAGAAGAGAGGATTGAGATGAGAGAGGAAGGGAGACAGGAAAGAGGGACTGACAAAAGGAATCAGAAGCTACAGAAGTTAATGAGACAGAAATGGAAAAGTATGTTCTCTCTGTATCTGATCTTTCCATTTTATTTTTCTTCTTCTAAAAACGACTCACACACCCTGTCATTGACTGACCACACACACACATGCATGTATGTGCACGCATACACACTGTCTTCCCAGTGTTTCTGGGTTTTTTTCCAGTGTGTGTGTGTGTGTGTGTGTGTGTGTGTGTGCAAGGCTTCTCTGGTATTTAGTCCAACAGTCAGCAATTTATAGCTGTAATTATAGACTGTAAAAGAAAGAGACAGAGTATGAGCTTCCATGTCGTGTGTGTGTGTGTGTGTGTGAGTGTGAGTGAGTGTGTATCTACTTTTGTCATATTTAGGTCATGATAGTGAATATACTAATATGGAGATAAATTCCTGTCGTCCCAGTGGGCTTTCTGTTGGAGTTTATGCTTTTTTGTGTGTGTTTTAAGTAGGGCTGCAACTAATGATTATTTTCGTAGTCGACTAATCTGTTAAATCTGACAATGAAATTTCACATCTACAGATTTTTATAATCGACATCTTCGATTACGTCGACTAATCTTTGCAGCCCTAGTTTTATGTTCTCTTCCAATGTGTTCTGTTTTCAAAGTCTCTTCTGATTGGACAGATTTATACCCATTTGTGTCCACTCTACTGTAAAGGTTACCTATGACAATTGCAGCTCTGCAAAAATTAAGATGCTAGTCCAGCCTTAGCAGTGCAACGAGCAAACAGCTAGGAAATAGGGAGAGTAATCACCAAAGCAAAATATAGCTGATTTCTTAAGGAAAATGCAAATGCTGCAGTGTGTGCACTTCAGCGGAATAAAAATAAATATGTGCGAACCGGAAAAATGATTTACGAGCACAATGTGCAAGTAAACACTACAACCTACCGATGGGTCGCTCTGTGGCTGATTGAGCAGCTCATTATGCAAAATCCGCGACAGAGATGCTTCTTCAGCAGCTGAAGCGGTGAGATAGGAGAAAATAGGAAGAAGATAAGGAATATTTGGGTTTAGCAAGTTGGCTATTTAGCTATATTACTGCCTTTTGTTGAAACATGTTCAACTTTTCATAAAGTTGATCTGCTCGTCAGTGTCACTTTTCGTGACCCCTCCAATCACAGCCTGGATGGGGCAGGACATTGAAAAAAGTTTGACGTGCTACAGAAAACTTTCATATGTTGAGCTCATTGTTATGCATTAATGGTTATGATTATTAACAAGTTAGTACTTAGCATTTACTAATTAGAAACTAACTTAATCACCATGTAGAGCATTTTTTTGAACAAGGATTTAATGAAGAAAAACAACCCACAAAAGTGAAATTGCTGTAACTGGATTTAATATTATAGTCTACTCGTGGTAAACTACTATATGTTTATATGAAGTTATAATGAAAATAGTAACATTATATAATTATTAAATTAGCATTATACTAACAGTATAATATTAGCCTATACGATCATTATATACATGTTTTAATTTGATACTAATAAAGTCATTTATATTAGTTCCTCCTCCAGGCTGTGGAGAGAGCCTCTGCAGTGGACAGATGTAGATTTTGTCAGAGCCAGAAAGCCATTGTGCCAACATGTGTTCCTTCTATCTGTCTCCTCCAGAGAGCAACATGTTTCCCTTGTTCTGCCTTACATCTGTTTTACTGAAGTTATTGTTAAATATTCTTCAGTAATCTTCTTTACATCAAGTGTGGTGTGGGTGGTGTGGGTGCAGCTGGTGTATCTTGTATCCGTCCCTGGTTCAAAACTATGTCAAAAAGTCCCTATGCCAAAAGCTACAATGCACCAGTTATGCTTTCCATGATTTCTTATCATGTGATGAGTGATCAGTGTTTGTTTTCAACATGTTAAATTTTCACAAAATCTGAATCAGTATTCAAAAAATCTTAACAATATTTTAAGGTGCATGCCACGTGTCCAGATACCGTGGTTTTCAATTTCATTCACATCATTATTGCTCACAAGGAGAAGAAGCACACATATGTAGTATAAATATGTTCTCTGTTACATTTTTCACTGTGCTCTTAAATATCTTTGCATGCTCCTGAATTTTGTAAAATTAGGAGCACATGTGCTCCTTGTGAAAAAGGTCAGGGTAGAGCTCTGTTTAAATATGCAGGCAGGCGGATTTTGTTAGCTTTGGACAGAGCCAGGCTAGCTGTTTCCTCCTGTTTTCAATCTTTGTGCTAAGCTATGCTAACTGTCTGCTGGTGGTAGCTTCATATTTACCATAGAGACATGAGAGTGGTATAGATTCTTAAAGCATCCATCAATATCTAAATATTTCAATCAATATTGATTGAAATGGCTCACATGACTGATGAGGTGTATGTCAAAGGTGTCGCCTGTAGTGACGAATCCACAGAGAATTATCACCAACACTGCAGTTTTCTTGAGCTCTACAGAGTTTAAATGCATCTTTCAGTTCATTGTTTTAGTTTTCCGGCATGCAACTTTACTTTACGTCACTGCTCTCATAGTGTGGTTTTTGGCTGCAGCAGGCAGCTGTTTTCAGCAAAAATATCCCTAACAAATCAAAGAGTCTGCAGCAATGCTAGCTAGCAGCTCAGTGAAGCGGTACTTTGACACAGAGGTGCTTTGAGCGATATGTAATGTCATGCTAACATGCTCACAGTTACATGCAGCTGTTCAGCAGGTATAATGTTTAACATGTTTACCTTCTTAGTCGAGCGTGGTAACATGTTAATATTTGCTAATTAGGACTAAACACATAGTGATGGACAGTCTAAAAATGTCACGTGATGATGGCACTATATTGTAAAGAGACGCTACCTGCTCAGCATCAAACAGCAGACAAAGTGTGCCACTAGCTGATGAACATAGTGAAACATTTAGCAGTGTGTAAGTGTAAGATATGTTTCTCTGGAGTTAATGGAGACTAAAACAGACCTAAAAAGAGAGTGAATATTGGACTTGCATTCAGTGAACAAAAACATAACGGAATGAAAATGTTGCTCCGTATCTACTTTATGTGTCGGCCATGTCAAGTAAAGAGGTGATAATATGTAAGTCTTAATGTAAGCTTAATTTCTCTGCCCTAATGAAAATCCATTTCCCCTTTTCTTCACTCTCCAGGTGAGGATGAGGAGTTAGGACCGCCCCCCACTGTAGACGAGGCGGCTGATGCTCTGATGACCAGGCTGGGCTTCCTGTTGGGGGAAAAGACAGTCAGTGGAGAGCCGGGTTCCCCTTACCATGGCCAGGATGATGGACAGGTAATCAGCTCACACACAGATGCACACTTACACACATCTAGGTTGCGTATAGTGCTGCCAAAACCAATCAAAATCCCAGGACATAATATGTGTTTCTCAAGTGTGATCACAAAATATCACATTGATATTAAACTCCATTAATAATAATAAGGATTGTTTTTTTCTTACATTCTTAGCTTGTTGTCACTGACATTATTTTATGATCTAGCAAATAAATCAGCCAATCGTGTGCATGTGCATAATATTCTGTTAAGTGAAAAGGCAAATATAAAGTGTCTCCAAATGTTACAGTGTCCTTAAACTTTGATCATTCTCGTATAGATGGCCCGAGTCTCAGTTTCCATCCCAGTCCAATCACATGAAGCTAATAAGATTAGAGAAGTGGCCAAATCTGTTTAATCTTTCTGAAAATGTCTCACATCAGATGACTCATGTAGAAAATGCTGGGATGTTACATCTTTAATTGCCTATTCAATACAATATGTGTTCACTTCGTCACTTTTGCCTTTTTCGTCTGTGGTTGAAACGTTGTATCAGTCAAAGTAAAAGTAGATTTTTTTTTCTTTGTGTACATAATTTTGTCACTAGTTGTCTGTCTCTCTTCATCAGGCTACACCAGCATGACTAGTTAAATGCAAACTGCTCGCTTGAACATGACGGCAGGAAAGCAGGAGTAGGATTAGTTTTGAAGCATGATAAACTGCACAGTGTGTATGTTTTATTAAATCTATTAGCATTAACACAGCAGACACAGTGTCAGTGTCGGCACAGATCTCTGATGTACTGACCTCACATCACCGCTCACAACCGGAGCTCGCTGCACTATGGACATTTATTTAGTCTGTAAATATTAGCTATAGTAACGCTATTCAAAATAGAAATAAAATGCTGCTCTGAACAGAGTTATGTGGAGGACACAGCGCCAGCAGACCTGGGACCGGCTGACCACCTGCCTCTTAAGAAATCATGAATGCATGAAATAATAAATAAAGTATAAAGAATGATTTTTCTCGAAAAATCTACTCAAGAGTAAAAAGTATGGTGCATTAAAACAACTCTAGTACAGTACAATTTTCTCAAAAAAGTTACTTGAGTTACTTGTTACTACCCAAGGTTAAGGCCCCGACAGAGTCAGGCTGTCTGAAATCAACAGGAAGGTTATTCCAGAGGAAAGGGGCATGAGAGGAAAAGGCCCTGTGCCCGGCTGACTTCGTTTTGACTCTGGGGACAGAAAGCCTCTAAGCCCTGTATTCTGAGAGCAGAGAGCACAGAATGGGATATACACTTTAGGGAGGTCAGACGGGTAGGAAAGGGCTTGCCAATTACAAGTCAAGTCATTAGAAGCATCTTAGGGCACATTCAGACCAGGAAAGTCTGCTACTTCACTTGTTTTTTTGTGTTCCACTTTGACACAGCCCTTTTTGCATGTAAACTAGAATTTGTAACAAAGCAGGAAGCTTTTGATTCCCAAACCAAACTGCGCTATATAAGCTCCGGCGGAGAGAGCGTGCTCTGTGTGCCTGCCATGGCATGCTGAGAGCAGCACTGCGCAGAAGACGGATCATAGAGCGAGGCTATGTTAATACAACAGGTTATTACATCAGAAATTATTACTGCTAACATTACTACATACTGCTGTGTGTAGTGCTGTCACTGATGAGTCATGTTTAGCCATTTCATCACCCCTAATTACAAAATAAATCTGACTCTGTCACACTCTGCCTAGGCACACAGGTACTTGTGATATGGTCATATGTTGTCATATGATGGCAGCTTTGCTAGTATGTTTTTATCTTTCTGAAACACCTACCATGTCCCTTATTCATGAAGATATCTGGTATTTTACATAATTTATTGGCACTTTCCTCCCAGCTTTTATCCTGTTAATGCTCTCAGTGTCAGCGCTGCCTTTTCTCGTTATCTCGTTTTCCTGGGTGGGCACACAAACTACATGCATTGACTGAACGTTATGCTGATGTGTATTTGCACATGACCATCGCATGTGATGACAGACAGAGATTATTTGGGGCCTGACGGTCTACAGGTCTGACGGACTGTGGCTGCCCTGTGACCAGTGTTGCGGTAGTTACTCAAAAAAGGTAATGGATTACACATTACTAGTTACTTTTAAAAAAAAGTAATCCCTTACTTTACTAGATTACTCACTGCTGAAAGTAACTAGTTACATAACTTTTAGATTACTGCGTAACATCAACAGTGATGCACAATAACAATTAAGTTACACCTCATATATGCTCAGATCAACACAAACCCTTATTATAATGAGAACACACACAGGATCTCTCTTTTATGCTCTTATACTAGTGCAAAGTGAGTTGTGAACATCAGCCCAACATTTGTCAAGAGAAGAACAAGGCTAGAGTACAATACTACAGACTGTGAATCATTAATAGCTGCAAGCATGTAGGCCTGGGGCTGACAGTGAAAGAATCAGGCATGTATGTTATTATATATATAATAATAATTAGGCTATTATTATTATTATCATATGTGGTCATTTTGCCACAATTACGCTCGACGGCTGCGGCTGTGTTTGCGACCTGACCTGTCTTTTCTCCGTGAGAAGGAAGAATTTAGAAATTTGCATGGCGCTGCGGGGATCCTCGAGCTGCAGTAGTGCATGGATCATGCGTAATATTCATCCAGCCAGAGGGAACGATCACAAACCGTTCATAGCGCTTAGCGACACAACCCGTACCGGAGAGGGAGAGGGGCTGGATGAAGTCCGACGCTCCACATGATCCATGATGATAGAGAAATATAGAGATTAATGGCAATAAAGCATGCTGTCAATATTTTAGAGACCCACAAAATATCAGAAATCACACTTTTAGGGGAGCTGATGTCTTATTAAGGGGAGCTAAGCTCCCTCTGGCTCCCCTGTAGTTCGCACCCTGATCAGGAGTCTCTCAAATCGTTTGCCAGAAAAGCTGTTCCTCCTCAGAGTCAGCACAAGACTGGCCAGGCTATAGAGCTTTGTCACAGGCACACTAGAGGGTATCGCTGTCCTTTTGTGAAACAATGTGAAGTAATACCTCCACCCCTTGAAAGACGTCTTTGGCAGCTCTGCAATTTCTGCGTCCCCATGAACTGGCGCTCAAGACAAAAGTGAGGTTGGAAAAGTGTTACGCACACACAAAATGGAGGTTTGATTTATTTTTCTTCTCCCGTTATGTGGATAGTTCGAGAACCAGTTCGCAAGTAACGCAATGATTTAGTTATTAGTAACTGTAATGTGATTACTGAAGTTATCAACAGTAATGTGTTGCGTTACAGACAAAAGTAATCTGATAACAGTAACGCGTCCCAGCACTGCCTGTGACACAGCTCAACCTTTACATTCTCAAATGACAAGAGTCTGGATATCATATTTGGTGCATGGATTATCCTGCTTGATATTGTAAAAAGAGCTTGCTATATTATCGTTGGTCAAGTTGACAATTAACAGCAGGCAAAAACAGCCCTCATGCCACCGGGAAATGTGCCGGTGCTCCTGATGGCCAGTCTGCTAGTAGTTACCAGTGTAACTAAAAACACAATCTGAGCTGGCTACAAAAGCCTGTTAACTGAGACCGAGGCTGGGCTCCGTTCACACCTTAAACGAACCGTACCAGATTTTGTTTGGAACCAGACCGAGAACCACATCTTCAGCTGGGTCTCGGTACCGTTGTTTTGTCCACACCCAAGTGCTTAATGTATTCACACCTGAAAACAAACTCTAGTGAGATTCAGTCGAACCAAACAAGACCGGTTTCAATACAGCCAAGTCTGATCTGATATGGTTTGTGAGCCAATGAAGAGAAGATAAAATTGGTGTGATGTGATGAAATTTTCTTGTTTTAGCCTTTTAATAATAGCACGTGGTAGAGCTGACAGCAAGGTGAGCCTAGTCAGGTAGCTAACAAGTGCTAACTGGCTGAATCTGGTAGCATCTAACTTGAGAGGCTAGCAAGAATTTCTATTATGTAATCAAACTGCTGTTAGTGTGAAAATGAGAATGATGAAATAGCATTTCAAGTTTTAATAATTCCTTAACTGATATTTTACATGTGATTATTTATTTCATGTCTTTTTTATTTATTTACAACATAGCACTCTAGCTGTTAGTACTTGTTATTGGCCAATACATAGTGTTAGGTGACAGAAATACTCACTCTGCCCTCTCGGCCCTGCTGGTTGACTTTTCCAGTTTATCTTTGGAATCCTAAAGGTCTCCAACACGCTTCTGTCCAAGTGAGGAGGGAAAATTTCATGCATAGTAACACACACACTCTGAAATTGATTGCAGCAGAATGATCCTGTGCGATGGTAGGGAGAACTACTTGGCGAAGGTGATGGTGAATATATGGCTCTAATGGACTGCATTTACCATCAGTATTTATTGGACAGCCACAAAAAAGTGCAGAATTGTCCCAGTAATATATGATGGATAATAACAGTGAGAAGAACAGTGGGAATTCAACATAGATACATAAATGCAATGCATCTTCTCTTTCCCACAGAGGATCTCTCCTTCCTCCAGTCTGGCCAGTAGCAGCACCTCCCCCTGCTCTACACTGCAGCCTCCTGCAGGAGAGGAGGGCAACAAGCATGCCTCCACTAACCACGCCTCCGTCACCTCCCCCACCTCAACACTGGAGAGCAGAGACAGTGGCATCATAGGTGACACGCTGTAGACACGGCTTCCTAAAAACAAACCCTTATACTGTTAAATTATTAACTTTCCCTGTCTTTCCCTCCCTCTATCAGCTACGTTGACCAGCTATTCTGCTGAATCAGCAGCAGAGAGAGACGGCAGCGCTAAGTACCCCGGTGATGGTTACCATGGCAGCAGCCCGAACCTCTGGCAGCAGGGGGGGCGGCCCGTGGTGGCTTCCACTTCCTCCTCGTGTATGGTAGCAGCAGGAAGAGTGAATGACGACTTCCTGTACAGGGCGGAGGACAACATGGCCGCCTCCACCTACAGCCTCAACAAACTCCACCCAGACCGTGGCTCTGGCCCCGCCCGCTCATCAGGCTCCACCCACTCCATCCCTCTCTACCTCATGCCCCGCCCTAATTCAGTCGCTGGTAAGATGGCAAATGATGTGTGCGTGGGTGTGTGTGTGTGTGCGCATGCATGTGTGAATGAAGTGGTTTCCAGTCCTGCACTGTGCTCCCACACACTCTTTCCTGTTAGGAAGGAATTACATCACTCTTTCTCAGCTATAGTGAGTTCACTAGTTTGTAGTGAGAAAACAAAACCTTGCTTCCGAGATAATTATGTGTCCACCCTGGGGGGAACAGGGCTTTGAACAAACAGAAGCATATATAGGTTACCACACTAACATCATAATTTCATCTTCATTTCCAAAAAGATTCCAAACAGTGACTGCCTCAGTGTCGTTAGCTTTTCCACAGAAGAAGGAAGAAATATCTGGTCAAGCTGCTAAAGCTGCATTAATGAATATTTTGATGTTAACAAGCAAATTATCACCAAACTCTTGACTGGTTCAGTCAAAAAACAAAGTTTGTGTCTCCCTGTGTTAATTGTTCAGTTATCTGCTGTTTTCTGCCAAAAATATAATAAAAAAAACAACTTTGCGCTTATTTGTTAATTTGTCCCTCATCCTGTTCCTAACAACACAAGTGAGGGGGGGGGCCAACAGTACTCTACAACGCCGTAACTTACTGCAGCTTTGTGTTACGCCGTTATTTGCTAAGCCTTGCCCACTTCTGAGTGATCCAATCAAATTTGAAAGATTTTATTTAAATCCATCTTGTAACTAAACCCCACCCCCACATATTCTGTTCCCCAGGGAGATGCATCAAATTACAGAAGCTAAAGATGCCTAACTTTCACTATGACTTTAAGGACGATGTTAGCTAATATCTATTAGCTTAGCAACGGCTGTCATGTAAATAGACAACTGTTTGCTAAAATGTGATCATCAACCTTATACTGTGATAATGTGTCAATGTTGTTTTTTCACAAAAACATTTATGCAGCTTTAATTAGGACACAGTAGATTATAAATGCATTTCAGTCAGATGGATCTTACCAAACATTCATTTCTTTTCTGCAAATTTTTTTTCTCTACTTTTCTTTCTTTACTTTGTGCTTAGCAACACATACAGCTTTACGCTACTATTTTCTTTATTCATCCTGAGCTAATAGGAATACCTCAATATTTAGGAGACTTATTTTTCATTCCAAGACTGACATAAGAAGATTTATAACAATCTCATGTGTGTTAAGAATGACGCTGGAGTCATGACGTTGTTAGCCTAGCTTAGCATTAAGACTGGGAGCAGGGGGAGACGGTCCTGGCTCTGTCCAAATAAAAAAAGCATAGGAACACCTCTAAAGCTTATGAGATAACAAGTGTATCTCTTTGTTTAACGTGTACCCAAACAGAAATATAAAAAGGAGGTAATGATGAGCTCCATGTCTGTAGTTTGTAAACAAATCAACTAGGCTGAAAAACTGACAACGCCTGGGCAACATATCTTCCCCTTCCCTTTCCTCTGAGTCTCATAAAAACTAAAAACTGTGAGCGCTTTGGGAAAGGGAGGAAGTGACATGTGTGACATTTCTCAAAACACACACACATACAGGATACGAGGCACAGTCGGCACTGACGTTCTCTGCGGTGTTAGTGGATTAAAAATGAATTGAGTGGACCAAACTTTTGGTAGGTTTCTCTCTGTTTTTGTCGGGAGTCGAGGCAACTCAAAGTTTCCATTTTTGTCAGCACTTTGTTAGCTTCCTAATCAGCTTTATAGCAGCTATGGAAATCACTGCACTCCTTAGAATTTTTTTAGACATCCTGCCTGTTCTTCACTTTTCTATCGATGTTACTAAAAATGTAACTTTTAACCACAAATTGACAGAACTACTGTGGGTCTACACACAGTTTTGAAATGGTTTCAAATGTTGTTTTTTTTGTGGTATTTAGATATTCACTTGTTGGTATGGGTTCCTGCAGTGGTCCTACAGGCTGTGGATTTATTTGTTGTGGCACAATAGCACTGAGTTCATAAATTCAAAGTTACGCACAATTGAACCTTCGCTAAGCCACACCCCGAATACGCAGCTGGCTACACACAGCGCAGTATAGGACTCCCTCTAACTGAGGTCCGACACTGTCGTGGCTGCGCTCCAATGACTCTAATGCAAAAGGAGTCACTTTTAAACTTCTTCTAGCTAACTAACTACTGAATGTAACGTTATAAAGCTCTACTGTTCTGCTTTTTAATGATTGTAATAGTGAATAGAGACCTAGCCATCTGTACAGGAGTTGTGTTGATCCTTCATTCTCCTCTTTCTCAACAGTCAATAATAATACGGTGGTTCACTTTTACTCTGTGATCGGTAGGCTTTAGCTTCTATCATTATTTTTTCACCTCAGTTTGAGTCAGTTTGACAGCCTGAATACAACCTTCAAATGCACAGTGCAACTGCAAAACTTGCTGCTTTCTGAGATCGCTTTTTCCAAAAATTAGACAATATTTCTCCAAGGAATGCAGTAATAGACTGTGCTAAAAGTCCGACAGGTCTGAGAGTTTGTTGAACTTAGCAACAGTAGCTAAGGGGGGAAATTTTTCGCACAATGATGTTGCCAGGCAACTAGCGGAGAATCCAGGAAGTCACTACTCAAGGCCGGAAAATAGTCCGACACACAAACACCTGTAAAACCAATACTTGTTGTTTTTACATTTTGTTTTTTGTTGAGATTAAGCTAACTAAATATAACATGTTGATGAGTTAACTAAAATTGCTACAGATTTTGTTACCTTTTGGCAGAAGCAGGCAAGCTTTTCACCCTGGTTTCCAGTATTTGTGCTAAGCTAAGCTAACCATCTCCTGGCTGTGGCTTCATATTTACTGCGTAGACATGAGAGTGGTATCGATCTTCTCATCTTACTCTCACCATGAAAGCTAATAAGCGTATTTGTCAAAATGGTTAACTGTTTCTTAGCTGTGTTACTAGTACAGAGCTGAATTCTGGGCATTTTTATATACAGTCTATGGTTTAGCCTGGCTTTGCATAAAGACTGCAAACAGGTAAAAGCAGGTAGCCTGGCTCTTTGAAAATAAATACACATACCAACACCTCTAAAGTGCTCTAGTTAATATGCTGTATCTTTTATCCGTACACAAACACCTTCATAGCAAAATGTTTTGATAATTTAGAAATCATTTGTATTCAGTTTGGCATAGCCGATGGCTGTAAATTCTACAGTATGCATGAGCCTGATTTTGATGAATTTTGATGAAAACAATGGTGGCCATTGTTGTTGTCCTATGATGCAGAATGAGGTTTCTTCATCATTCTCTCTCACTCTCTAGCTACTAGTTCTGCCCACCTTGAAGATCTAGCATATCTGGATGAGCAGCAGAGACACACCCCTTCAAGGGCGTCCCTCAGAATGCCCAGACAGAATTCTGCGAGTCGTAGTCAACAGGACCACAGAGGTAAACACATCCAACACAGGCGTAGGGCTGAGCGAAATGGCTAAAAATGTTATCACGATAAAATTTTTTGATTCAAAATCGATAAATATCACAATAAATATATCACAATAAATGTCAAATAATTATTTCTTATTTATTCTTATTTATTATTTTATTGCCCAGCCCTACATGCACGTGCTTTCAAACAAACATACAGTCAACTATTTTTCAAGCAGCATTGCTCCTATCCTCCCCTCTTCTCCTGCAGTTTGTTTCACTCCCACTATCAACCTGAAGCCCCTCCCCTTTGAGGTTGCCGGCCTCGTGTCTGATTGGCTGTTCATCGGCAGGGAGTGGCTCTTCCAGGAAGTGGACGCTTGTCTTCGTAGTGCCGATCCAACAACCAGTCAGGGTGTGGTAATCATTGGCAATATGGGCTTTGGTAAAACGGCCATCATCGCCCGCCTGGTGGCGCTCAGTTGTCATGGAAACCGCATGTGGCCAAGCACTGCCGACGACCAGTCCATGCCTAAACGTAAGCAATACAAAGCAACAACTTTTGAATGCTTTCATTCAACCCATTTTTTAAATGCCTGTATACTCAGATTCAACATTTCTAGATAACTCTTAACTAATGTCAGTGTCAATATGCACAAAACTTAAAAACCGACCTTTAACTTCTGTACTTATATATATTTCGTAGGAATATATATATATATATATATATATATATATATATATATATATATATTCCTACGAAATTTGCTTTAAGTTTAAGCTTCAAACCTCCCAGATGAGGGCTGAAACACTGAAATGGGCGAATGAAGCGTAGTGTGCAGGAGGAAAGTTGTGCGACGTGTTTTTAATTTTGATGGACGCACTGAAGTTCATCTGGTCTGCATCTTGCTGAGAGAGCAATCTCAAAAAAATATAACTATAATATTGATTTTAGGGGAAGTAAACAAATAGGAATACATTATTCAGAGATTAACAGACAATGGGCTCTGAACAGATTCAAACAGCATCCGACTTTTAACGCTTCCCCCCATTGATCTGCCAACTGTTGACACAGTTCTGACACAGACATCACACCACTTCTCGTCAGAGTCGGCTTACACACCTTGCAATGATCCATGGAACCTACACTTTACAGTTAAAGAATCATTTTAAAAAGTGCTCTTTGTAACTTCAGACCTATTCAAATAACCATCAGATTCTGACTTTTTCTTAAGTATCAACAGTAATCCAGCTGCTTGTTGTCTGTACAGGAACTGTTAGAAGCCAACAGCTTGACTTCCAATGATACAGACTTGCCGCTGAGTATAGATACACAAAGGTGTAGATAGTATTACATTTAGCGAGCTTCACCTTCACCACACGTCACCACATTTGCCAGGCCTTTTAGAATAAAGCTTGACTTGACTGTTCTGCTTCTGCAGATAATGAAGCTGTGACATTATGGGACTTGATAGTAAAGGGAAAATGACAAATTGAAGCTAGGGACTGTCTCTATTTTGCATTTTGTGTGTGCAAAACAACCATGAGAGCTTTTCAGATTTTTGTGAATAGCTTTCTCCTTTTTTTTCATATTTCAACTTTATTTTTCTCCAGACCTCCTCATATTGCATGCACACCATAATTTGATGCTTGCTTATGCAACATGGCCCAGTGAGTTGTTATGGGCCATTTTTTTTTTTTTTTGGAAAATAATTTAACACATTAGAAATCCAGATACAGGTGTTTTATGACATAAACACACATGGATACAGATAGTAGCTTCATGGTGACTGGACCCATCCTTTCTCATGGATTTGGAAAGTTTATGTCAAAGACGCCCAGAAAAATGACATGTATGCAAATCTCCATGTTCTCATGCATTTAAATGTAAGTCCAGAAACAAAAAGGAGTCTCAGTTCCAGAAAAATAAAAAGGCCCAATGTCATTTTACAAATGCTTTATTGTGAGTATACTCACGCTGCACTTGGTAGATGCTTAAAGGGGACATAGTAATTTTTTGGCAGGAGCCCATATCACATGCTTGCCAAAGGATCCCCAGTGAGTTATTCCATCCATAAAGACAGCCTTATTCGTAGAGACAGCTGAGTCATCATGCAGAACATAATAAAATCAGCTAGACTCCCAACCAGTGACCAGACTTTACAGCCAAGCCAGCCACCAGAGAAACCCATTAAATCATGGAGTGGAAAAAAATACAATAGTAGACATGCAGTTAAGAGTAAAGAAGGCAGGCAAAAAATACATTAGATTTAAAATGTAAAACAATTCTGATATTCTTCTCCGGACCTTCACTCCAGATGTAGAGGCTGTTTCATTCTCCCATGATTCCTTGGGAAGAGGAGGAGGAGGAGGAGATGAAGGAGGAGGAGGAAGCTGTCCAGGGACTCCAGAGATGAGGAGGAGACAGGAGGAGGCGCTGAGGAGGCTTGCAGGACAAGTAATCCCCATTTTATTTCATTTATGTCTAAGGTACCGCACAGTAGATACTAGAAAGCAGTTGTTGAAAGTAACTAAGTACATTAACTTAAGTACTGTACTTGAATACAGTTTTTAGTAAAGTATTTGTATTTATCTTCATTATTTTCATCATTTTATGCTACTTGATGCTGGATCTTTCAGTGGGAAAAGACTTTCTACTCCACTACATTTATCTGTATGTTAAGATTGTACACACAAAACATAAAATTAATTTATAAAAAGATGCTGTTTTCAGATTAAGATTAAACTGCCCAACAATAACGTCCCGCAGCTAGTACTTTTACGCTTGATACTTGATACTACTAAAAAACGTTTTGGTAATAATACCTTGATACTTTTACTGAAGTAAAATTATTCACTTTCTTGCAGAGAGTTAGAATAGAATATTGATGCCACTTAGCAGAATAGAAAAAGTTGTACCTACAGCTAGGAGATGACAAAGTCCTGCCACTCGGCTGTCTTCTTGGCAACGCCTCCGGGCAGCTATTTTGGACTAACAAGACCAGGCTCCTATCTGAATGAATGGGGAAAGAGCACTTTCACTGGTCACCAGGACATAAAAACTACATGAGTGGAATCTGCAATGAAATCTACAGAAAATCGCTGAAAAAGTTCGATAACTCTACCTCAAAATAATGTTTAAAAAGCGTTTTTCCCGACCCATTACGTCAGTGGAATAACACGATTGGCTGAAATATGTTTCTCGCCTCGGCTGTTAAAGGAAGACGAATGGGTTTCTAGCGGGAGGGGCGGCACAACCGCTATCTTTGGCTTTTCATGAAGCCAGTATGCCGGTAGTTAGCATATTTAACCTGAGTGTGCTGCTGCTTGCAACCTGGTGGTGGTTAAAATGGATGTGACACAGAATGTTATTTTACTGATTTGTAATGTCTAGACACACACATTTTATCACACATTTTCTCTCCAGCTGAAACTTAAAAGGATGGAAAAGAAATCCACAAGTCATGCTTCATGTCTTCCATCTGTCTTTGCAGGTAGTCTCTTATCATTTCTGTCAAGCTGATAACTGTCAGACCTGCCTGGTTCCGGAGTTTGTCCACAACATGGCGGCGATGCTAAGTGACGCCCCTCAGCTGTCGGCCTATCGGGAGCTGCTGCACCGATCGCCACAGCTACAGAGTACGCTTAGCCTGCGCTCCTGCATACAGGATCCAAGCACTGCCCTCCAGAGAGGAATACTAGAACCACTGGACGCTCTCTACAGAGGTACATTCAAATTCTGCTGTGTTCTGCTAGCTTCTATTCTGATAAACCACGGACAGTACTTAATCTATTCTGGTCTATATTTTCCAGAGAGGAAGTTGCACGTTGAGGGGGCGGGGCTTATTATGCTGATTGATGGGCTGAATGAGGCAGAGTTTCACCGGCCGGACTACGGTGACACACTGACTTCCTTCCTGTCCCGAAACATCCAGAAATTTCCTTCCTGGTTGAAGGTCATTACCACTGTCAGGACCAGTCAGCAGGTATACACAACTACACACACACACACACACACACACACACACACACACACACACACACACACACACACACACACACACACACACAAGACCAAGCACTTGAACTTTTTTATTCACCTGATGGATGTTGTGGGAAATTATGCATGCATTAAAGCTACCAAAGCGTGGCATTTTTATACAATTTAAGCTTTGATGTTCAACCAAGCAGCATCCAAAGTCCCATAGTAACTTTTTATGACTCACTCCTAAAATACACTCACTCCGGCTACGGTGCGTAACTGCTGTGCCACGGTTGCCGGAGCTATTCGCGGCCATTATAATCAATGCTTCCACCAGACGCAGCCGCAGTGTGTCCCAGAACTGTCTAAAAACCTCCCAGAAGCGGCTCTTCGCTCCGCAGAGAATAGGTAGCAGGTCTGTTTGTGATGCATGCCACGTCAAGCAGCACAGAGCAGATGAACCAGACAGGAAGTCAGACACAGAACGGCATAGAGAATCCGGTCAATTTCCAAAATAAAACACCCTGTGCTCCAATGGTAAAACAACAATAAAGACGGTTAAAACAGACACAAAAAGACATCATTTAACTAAGTAGCCTACTTAATCACAGTAGAATCATAAAAAACAAACCCTGATTACCAAATCAACAAAATCTAAACTTATCAGCAAAATCAGGCAGGCAAAACGCTCTGATTCTGAAATGCTCCCTGTGGGAAATGCTGCATGAAGTTGACCAAACCGGGTCACATAGAGCTCTGAAGAAAGTAGTAGAAGCAAAAAAATGACAATTTAATAACAGGCAGGCTGCACGCTCCGCTGCTGAAACGCTCCTGAGACTCTTCCAGTGGACTTTGACGCCGGGCTATGGACACATCAAAACCGGGTCGCAGCCGTAACATGCAGTGGCCGGAGTCAGTGGATTCCTTGCTTTCTTCAGCAAAAAACACACTTAACACAATAAAACTTAGACTGTGATATCAGATGGTTGTGTTTGTATTCATTCTAACAATTCACATCAAAAAATGAAGAAGTCAGTCTGGTTTTTACAGTTTCAAATCAATTTCCCTGTCGAGCTTTGTCCACATGCTATAGTAATGTGCACATGGCTGTAATAAGAGCGATACTTGGTGTCACAGTTTGAAAGGGTATTGTGCTTATTTTTTTGTTTTTGTTTTTTTGAGTTTTCCACAACTTAAACATGACAGAAAGAGCAAAAGTGTAAGGAATGCATTACACTCTGAATTTAGCATAAGCTGCAACATTTAGCATGCTAACTAGCTTGCTACCTACAATACTAAAATGGTACAGGTTATGTTTAACAACCCTGTTCAAGACCACCAGATCCACTGTGCAGTATGTTCCCACTGTGTGGAAGGTCATCCTAGGTGCTATCAGGGTTTAAGCTAACCTTAGCGGCTCTGTCCCATTCTATAGTTGATTTTGGAAAAGTCTACAGCCAACAAGATAGCATTGCCAAACACATCAGTTAATCCTTAACCTAAAAGTCTTTCTGTCGTAGCAAGTGTACATTTACAAAATATGTCAGCTAAACAGCCAGCAGGGTTGGGTTACTAACTACTTAATTAGTTAGTTAGTTAGCTAGCTACAGCTGATAAAATATGCCAGTGAGAGTTGCCATTTCAGCCAGCAAAATCATTGTCCGCTAGCTATAAAGCTACTTTCTCTGTCTGGAATCAAGGACCTATTGTTTAAAAAACTTTTGAGTCATAAATCTGTCCCCATTATCATTGTAAATTACATACACTGTGTGCTGGGTGAGTATGGAAAGTATGACAGGTGTAGCAAAAGAACAACGAAGGGTGTGTTCATCTACTCAGCGGAAAGAAGGGCATCGCCTGCTGTCCATGGCAAATTTACCAACTTTGCTGCTAGACCACAGTGAGAATAACTGTTATTGCTGACAAACAAAACTTATTTTGAACTTTCAATATCTTTTTATCACTCAGGACATCACTGGTTCTCTACCTTTTCACCGTATCTCTCTGGACAGGATGGAAGAGAACAGCGCCATAGACCAGGACCTGCAGGTACCATGCACACAGTCTGCCTGTTTGTCTGTCTGTCTCTCTATCTGTCTGTCTGTGCATCCATCTGTCTTTTATTCTCTCAGGGTTACCTGATGCAGCGAATCCACAGCAGTGCTGAGATCCAGAGCAACGTGTCACTGAGCAATGGTCGCCTTGACAACACGGCACTGGCCAAGCTGATCGGCCACCTGAAGACCCTGAGCAAGGGCTCGTACCTCTACCTGAAACTGACCCTGGACCTGATAGAGGGAGGATACCTTGTCCTAAAGAGCTCCAGCTTCAAGGTGAGGAAAGGGTGTGAAGTGCAGGTGAAATGAACGAAGGTAGGAAAATGAAATGTTCAGTGTGTAATATTTCAGAGGATCTATTGACAGAAATGCAATATAAGATCCATAACTATGTTTTCAGTGGTGTGTAAAGACATTACATAATGAACCGTTAAGTTTTTATTACCTTAGAATGAGCCATTTATATCTACATAACCTCGGGTCCCCCTTCCATGGACGTCGCCATGTTTCTACAGTAACTCAAAATGGACAAATAGCGCTACAGAGTGTGTTTTGTTACTACGTTCTTCTGCCTAGAATTCTGGCAGCGTAGATGCTCATCAATACGTTGAATACGTTCGTTCGAAGAAGAAGTACATACATACAGCAGGGGTCTGCAAATAAGCTTTGTATTGGAGCAATTTGTTTTAGCCATCAGATGGTGGGTCAGAATATAAGACCATATTATATTAAACCAATAGTTAGAGTGTTCCGTTAGCTCAGTCAGTAAAGCGCAGGACTCTTACCTAGAAGGCTGTGTGTCCGATCCAAATCAGGTGAAATTTTTTTTCATCTTCAACAAATTGATTATGAAGCGCCCGTTTCTCATGCTCACATGACAGCATGTGCTGCAGTGTTCCGGTGTTTGATCTGCATCCATCAACCTACGGACGCTTTTGCATTTCCCCAGTATCTCCAGGCAGAGGACATTTAAGGGAATCACGTTTTCTTACGGCTCTTTCAGAGGTGTGTCGAGCAGGCTACAGACTCTTTTAATGTCGTTCAGAATATTTCAAGGTAAAAGCTCTCAATACAACTCCAAATAAAGCATTGCTGCAAAAAACGTTCTCATGCTTTTAGTTGTAGACTGGACAGCTGGTTGCAATTCGCTACCTCACTGCTAGATGCCACTAAGTCTTAGTCACTGAACCTTTAAGTTACAGGTTAGTCAGTTATAGTAGATAATTACTTGGCAACTGTTATTTATTTTTTTATTTCATTATCAATACAGTTGAAATGGTGGAATCGAAATGTCACAAAAATGTGAGCCTTTGTATGGGAGTTTCACTTTAAGCTTTTAAAGCAGTTACTCGGGCAGTTGAAGTGGTAGCTGCAGATGACTGAAGTGTGCGCACTGTAAATAGTTTCAGTTGGTATGTAACTAGTGACGGGTGTTAAAATGTCAGTTGAAGAGTAAATATTAGTTAAAGTGGGAGTCGACGTGTGGAGCCTGAAAGCGCTTAAAATGTTGTTGTTGAGTATGTGCTGAAAGCAGCTGACCTGTCATTTGAGAAGTAAGGCATGGAAACAGTTGAAATGTCAGTTTTATTATAAATGATAAAAGTGTGTGTGTGTGTAGGTGGTTCCTGTGAGTCTAGCAGAGGTCTACCTGCTGCAGCTCAACATGCGGTTTCCCACCCAGTCGTCCTTTCAGAGAGTTCTGCCGCTGCTCAACGTTACTGTGGCATCACTGCAACCACTGACTGACCAGCAGGTACACACCATCACTGTGTCTGTGTGAATGTGTGCGCATTCATGTCAGAGTGTCAGAATGAACCTTAACCTTTCAACCATCTCTATCATCAGCCTCAGCTGTACTTAACATTTGGCGCTTATTAGCCAATGTTAGAATGCCAACACACTAAACTATACACCTTTGTGTTTCTTTGAAAATCGTGTACTGTATATACTTGTGACTGTTCCTCTCCTCCAGCTGTTTGAGGTGGTGAATGCGGGCGCTCTGACTGGAGGAACACTGCACTGGGCGGAGTTTGCACACCGTCTAGAGCAGCTCTCCTCTTTCCTGCTGCGGCGAAGTGACGGCAGCAGGATGCTAAACCACGCCTCCTTCAGGGAGTGGCTGATGTGGAGAGAGGAGGGTCAGGACAACAGGTTCCTCTGCGACCCCAGGTACACTGACAGGCAGTGAGCGAGGGAGAGCGAAAAAGACAAGAGGAAGAAAGAGAGAGGTTTTGACTGTGCCGCCTGTTTCTCTGTCCGCCTGTTTGTCTCCAGGAGCGGTCACACTCTCCTGGCCTTCTGGCTCTGCAGACAGGAAGGAAAGTTGAACCGACAGCAGATGCTGGAGCTGGGACATCACATCCTGAAGGCTCACATCTACAAAGTTAGCTCACACCAAGTCTTCAAGTGGCTTAGTATGAATGGGTTTAGATGGTGGACCAACATTAGGAGTTGTTATGGTGCCACGTATGGCAAAAATAATGAGTGGAAAATGTTCTAATATCTAAAGAAGGAAACTTCCCTCTCAGCTGCATAATGTTCTGTTAGCATCTAACAATCTGGTTAGAGCCATATGAGGTTTTGCACATAACAGTAGGATTTTCATACACACTGACACTACTGTTATAATATGCTGAATGAAGGGGAGTCTGTGCTCTTTACTAGTGTGGCATACAAACAGCAAGAATTTCATGCATGCTAACGTCACTTGTTTTTATGCTAGCGTAACCAACACTAGTCGATTTTCTAATCTGATTTTCAGCAGGATCACACACTTGGCGTTTACTAAATGATAACAGAGTGACTTGGGAGATCACAGAATCTTCAGACATGAACAAACATGGTGGCAGACAGTCACCGTTAGCTAGCTGCACTTGTGTGTGCTATGTTTTGCACAGAAAAACCAAAAAAGAGAATACATCTGTGGATGAACGCATGGCTAGGAAGAGGGAATCAGCATGGTTTGTGTATACATTGTAGTAGTGTGGGCAAATACACAACGCGTTGGTGACACTTCCAGTCAGGTCACTCTCAATGGCTGTTGCGGGTTTCTGATCAGATGCTCCCTTTTAAATCATAAATATCAAACGTGTTTATGTTTGATATCACACTACAGGATTATTTTGAGCCGGTAATTCCAACCAGCCGTGGCTCAGGAATGCCATGATTGTCTGGAGGGGCCAATAGGACCCACAATCTTCCCAATGGTGTGCGGCCGGCATTAGCTAAATAGGGCCAACACATCTATCGGTGTGTAGTAAAATAGTTGTGAGGGTGAGAGCCACATACAAATTTATTTCTAAATAGTAATTTTACTGTTTTTCAGCAAGTTGCTTGATTTATTATTATAAAAAATGTGCATGTAAATATCTGTCCTTATCTGTTGTCATTATAACTGTTTGTTCCCGTCTCATCTATTCTCATCTCCAGGGTCTGAGTAAGAAGCTTGGGGTTTCCTCCTCAGTTCTGCAGGGGCTGTGGCTGTCCTACAGCACAGAGAGCCTGAGCCCTGCTCTGTCATCACTGCGCAATCTCTACACCCCCAACATCAAGGTAACAGACTGCACACGCACATATCCACACACACAGTTGCTGATACAGGTGAACTGTAACTTGGCTCCCTACCTGTCCAGGTGAGCAGGTTGCTGATTATCGGTGGGGCTGATGTGGATTTCCGTAGTGATGTCCTCAACAACGCCCCCCTGCTGTGTGTCCACGCTCACCTTGGCCACAGTGATGCTGTGGCACTGTTGCTTGACCACGGAGCTCAGGTAAAAAAAAATTTTTCCCCTGTAGTTTTTCTGAGGTGTCATTAACATTTTATTAATTTCAATATTTAATATCAATATTTTCAATTCTGAGTTTATGGAAACATTATGCTAGGTTGTAATTGGAAGATGGTGCCAGTTTACTGTGACAAAATATGAGGTTTCTGTGCTGTGTTTCTAGGTGGATGCTCAGTCAAATGATGGTTTAACTGCACTGGGATTCGCTGCTGCAGCTGGACATCTGGACGTAGTCACTATGTTGAGTCAGCACAGAGCTAAGGTAGCCGTCTACCTGTCTGCTTGCTAGATTTTCTGGCTCTCAAGATTTAAAGAGGCCATATTATGCTCATTTTCAGGTTCAAAATCCTGAACAGGTTTACATGGTTTCATTTTCAAAAACACCATATTTTTGTCATACTGCACATTGCTGCAGCTCCTCTTTTCACCCTGTGTTGGAGGCTTTGTTTTAGCTATGGAGTGATGCATCTTTTCTCTAAATGATCTTTGTTGGGAGTTGCACATGCGCAGTTCCTAGTTAAGGACTACTAGCCAATCAGAAGCAGAGAAAGGCGGTTCAGTGAAAAGACGGTAAATAGCTTTGATTCAGCTGTAGGCTACATGTTGCTTACCAGCTTGGCAACATGAACTGGATCAAGAGTTTCAGAGTGGTGAGTTATTAATCTGTAACAAAAGTATCTTTCATTCATCAAGTTTTAACTGAGCTCTGTCTCTACATCACAGTAACAACTTTATGTCCATTGACTGCCTGGAGGGAAGCTAGTGTTTGGAAGGGAGAGGAGAGCTGTGCTGCAACTCACTGTCACTAGTCGCTCAGTGAGCATTATGACACACATTTTGCTTTCATCCCTGTGTTGTCACAGGAAAGCGGCTGGACTACAAACGAGCTGTTTTCAGGCAGTTCAGAGCAGAGCTTTCTGTGGGAGATGGGAACTCCCTTTGGGCTGGACTTTGGGATTTTTCACTTTGCAAACCTGTTACATGCGCAAAAAAGATATAACTCAATAAAGGAGAGGGGAAAAAGCCAAAAAGCATAAGATGACCTCTTTAAGGCCACACGATTTGAAAGCTATGTACTCTGGTGCCATCCTGTGGTCATATGAACAGTGACACTGTGGGAGGCGGCAGCGGGATGCCACTAACCCCTTGTATCAACCGATCACCTGTAGGATGTTGTGGGATTTTGCATTAGGCTTGTCTAATTTTTTTCTACATACTACAATTTATGCCATCAGATTATTGTGAAAGATGCTACAATCACATTCTTTTTTCTTTAAAAAAAATTATATCAAGAGATCAGCAAAGATATAAATGTTTCTTAGAGCTTATAAAAACAGATAACACCAATTAAACCCAACCCACCAACCAACATAATAATACAAAAAATAATAGTACTGTGTTGAAGTACACAGACAGGTTTGCCAACAAACCATCTATCAAAAAGAAATACATTTAAAAAGAAAGTATCCAGTAAACACCTGTAGTAGACTTTACCACAATTTAGGAAAATAATGAAACATTGATAATTTATAAAATAGATTATTCCCCCCCCCCATAATTTTTTTACCTTGTCACAGTTTTATAACATGTACTATTTTTCTCGCCTCTTTAAGACAGCGCCAATATAAATCATTATCTCTTAATTTGTGCTTTTTCGAATACCATCAAGATATTGCCCCAGCTGGAGATATTTTCAGCAATCTGAATTTTGTTTCAGATTATCAAAAGTTACCCAGAATACCTTGAATATCAGACTCAGCTATTCGAATCTTAGTATTATACCATTCTGATGCTTCAGTTGTCAAAAGGGATTACTTGGAACGTGACTGTTGGGATTACAGAAAAACATAGATTGACCTGAGTGTGTCCCAAATTACAAAGAGATCAAACAAATATGTTTCTACTTTAACCCAGGCGGGGGACTTGTGAGCGAGCAAATCTTAGTGTGATAGTTGTGCAAGTGAAAATGAGCAGTGTCTACAAACTGTCTAACCTAGGAAGGTATAACGTCATGTGGTTAAAATGAAGCTTTTTCCACGATCACATAAATGATTCTACACATTTGTCCTAATCTTTTAGGAGCTGAGGGGTAACATAAAGGTTACCTTGAGGATCATGATCATTTATTAAATTAATCCTACCCAATGGAGATACATCCCGTTGAATCTCTTGAAGTTTAGCCTGCATCATTTTCCAGTATCCAAACTGATTCGACAGATTTTTTGTCTACTGTATTGAATTATAGAAGGCGTAGCTCAAGCATTGGATGTTTATGCCTATTGTGTGTGTGTGTGTGTGTGTGTGTGTGTGTGTGTGTGTGTGTGTGTTGAAATGAGGTTGAAGTTGTGGTGTCACTGCTGCAAAACACAGTCCAAACCGTTTTCCATTGCCTCCGTGCTTTGTAGTGTTCCAGGTGCACAGGACACTGCTCCTAAGTCTTTGTCTCCCCCGTGTGCTCAGGTGGGTCACGTGGACAGCTCAGGGCGGTGTGTTTTGGTGCACGCGGCTCAGCGGGGCCACCTGGAGGTGCTGCGCTTCCTGCTGAAGCATGTGGACTGGAGCTGCACTTCCTGCTGCGGCCAGAGGGCGGCGAGCAGGTGCCAGGCGGTGCAGCAGGCTCTGGTTTCTGCGGCCAGCATGGGCCACACAGAGGTCAACTGCACGCACACACACACACACACACACACACACACACACACACACACACACACACACACACACACATATATTTACGTGTTTATTTTGCATTAACATTTGTTATTGTGTGTGTGGTTCTATTGACTGTGTGTGTGTCTATGTAGATAGTATCATACCTCCTGGATCTTCCAGAGGAAGATGAGGAAGAGGAGGAGAGACCTGAGATCAACGCACCTGACAGTCTGTGGGGAGAGACAGGTACTACAAAAAGTGCCCGATTAACTACACATGTTCATACTGCATGAATACTACTTGACTACTCAATGCCAGTGCAGATATTTGAATACTACTAATACTACTGATTTCATATATCTATCTGATCAACTATTTATTTTGAATATTTAATACATAGATGTATATTAAAATATTTGTAATTTGTAGTGCACACACTGCAGTTACTTTACATTACTAAAGGGCAGTGATGGATTGAAGTGTTCATTGGCCCCTAGGCTACACTTTTTGTGGGGCCCCCTGCCATAAAAGTAATTCACTCCTTTCTGTAGGGGTGGGGATCTGTAGGCACCATTCATTCATATTCACTCAACCACACATTTGCTACACACACACATTACTTGCTGAATAAAGGGGGAACTCTGATCTCTGTTATGTGCACGCCACAAACTGTCCGGCGAGTTCCACCTTTTGCGTTCGGCCCGACGTTATCAATTAACAATTACAAAATAAATTTTTATTTTGTGAATAGATATAGAATCGTCCCTGTCTGCGCCGCGATGCATCAACGAATGGATCCCCACCCCCACCCCACCCCTACCTTTCAGGCAATAACCTGCTGGAAATATGTTACAGCACATGCATGTGAGCAGGACAGACGACAGATACATAAACACACACACAAGCACAGCCGGTAATATCCTGTAAACACAGCTGTGCCTTTTAATGTGCAGGCTCAGACCCAAGATTCATATTCAAACTAAGTACACAGTTTCAGCGAGCAATATTTATGTTTAAAAAAGTACAGTTTCAGTACTTTTGTGTGCGTTTCTTTCCTTTGTTGTAATACATACTGTATGTGTATATATATATATATATATAAAAAAAGGTATCAGTGTCTCCCAACTCCAATTGGACACAAATTCAAATCAGCGACAGACACACAGTCTTTGATGAGATGAACACAGGACACATGAGATGAAGGAAATGCCAGAGTGTGCCACAGTGCCTGAGGAATTTATTGCAAAGCTTCCTTAAATAACGCACATGAAACAACAAATCCTGTCAGCCATAAAGATTGCCCCCCCCTTAGAGTAGCAGTGGAACTTCTGCCTGTCAGCTGGAACGACTGGCGGAGACGTCTTTCATCCCAGCGGGGCCCGGGATCAACACTTCAGACATGTGACACAGTAATGTTCCTTTAAAGCAGCAGGGCACTTTGACCTTTATCACAAAATAGAATGACTACAGAATTTGATTATACGTTACTTTCAGATGCATCCTGATTAAGATACAGCTCAAGATAATAACAATACCGTACTATTGCAATTGATGAAAGAAGCTAACTCTGTTTTATATGCTTTATATGTCGAAGCCTTTTATTATTCTTTAATCTATTTTTACTTTTCATACTGCAACATATTACAGATGCATCTTCCACGACTCTTCATAATATTGTTGTTCTCTTTGTTTTTTTTTGAACTGTAACCAACTCAAATAAAATGCACCACATGTGCGCCGTTATTTCTGGAAACTCTAATGTGTTCGAAATGTGTTCTTTTCTAAACAGTTCATAGAGTAAAGTCTGCCAGATCATTTCAGGTCTAAATCCCAGATTCACTCCTGTTCAACCAGACATTCGTTTACTCTTCATCTTGCCAAACATCTTACGAGCAGAGGTCAATTTTCAATCAGAAAGGGAATTGAACTCTTCTTCTTGTTTGGTTAAAATCCCACCATCCCTTACGTGCAGTGTTGTTTCATGCCACAACAAATATTTTACCAGCGTGAATTGTAACAGATGTTTTTGTTAGAAATGTGCATGTTCACATTGAGAGAACCAGTTTCCAGCTGTCTCACTCTCTCTGTCTGTCAGCTCTGACCGCAGCAGCAGGAAGTGGCCGGCTGTCTGTTTGCAGGCTGTTGTTGGATCAGGGTGCGGCTGTTGAGCAAGGCAACAGACGGGGCGTGGCTCCGCTCTTCAGTGCTGTGAGACGTGGCCACTGCCAGGTGTGGTGGAACACACAAACACACACACAGACAACGTTTTAGTTTTGATTCCTGCTCCAGAGATGCTGATGATGTGTCCGTGTCTCTCGGTCAGGTGGTGGAGTTGTTATTGAATCACGGGGTGGAGGTGAACATGGTCGACCACCAGGGTCGAACAGCTCTGATGACGGCAGCCTCAGAGGGACATATGACCACCGCCCAGCTGCTACTGGATCATGGTAACCACATGTGTATTAACTGTATTAACAACCACAGCAACAATAGCTTGATGACAAAACAAAATATACAGTTTTTGTCATAAGCATCCCTGTTTTGATTTGCTGTAGGAAAGTGTGATATATGGTATACTGTCATTAAAAGAAATAGAGTTCTACATATAATGTGTAAATGTTTGTTTTTATTTATGTTATTTATTGCAAATTCTCTTACAGTTTTTGTATCCATTTAGAGTAACTTTATTTTTTTTTAAAGGATGCTGATAATGTTGTTTTGTAGACTTGGTGATAAGAAATGACCCTGATGAAGGCAGGTTAGCCAGTGAACAAAGCATCGTGTTCTGGAGATAAGTTGTGCAACTTGTTTTCATTTGAATGAATCTGCACTAAAGCTTACACAGTTCTGTGTAATGGATTCTTTCACACAGTGTAATCACCTAATCCTAACTCAGACATCTGACCCTGGCATTATCTCTGACCCTCTCTCCCTGTTTTCAGGAGCCTCTCTCGACCAGACCGACAAGGAAGGGTTAACGGCGCTGAGCTGGGCGTGTCTGAAAGGCAAGCTCCCATTGGTCAGGGAGCTGGTGGAGAGAGGCGCAGCCACATCTCATGCTGACCGCAGTGGACGGACACCTTTGGATCTGGCTGCCTTTTGCGGTGACCCAGAAGTGGTGTGTAAAACACATGCAGTCGCTGTTGTATTTTCTGTATTTTTGAAATGGTGCGTCTGTCGCTGCCTTACCTGTCCTGAGTCTGCGGAAGACAACGTAATACGCTCATGTCCATACTCTAAGCTAAATGGGTCTTTACAAACTGTTCTTAGTATTTCTTGATAGAAATAGTGAAGAAAGCTGGTGACAAGACTCCGTCTCCTTTAAGCCTTTTTATATCCACGAAAGATGTTAAACCTCGACCCTTGTTTTGTGTCCATTTCTTAGGTGCAGCACCTCGTGGATCACGGTGCGTCGGTGGAGCATGTGGATTGCAGCGGGATGCGTCCTCTGGACCGAGCGGTCGGCTGCAGAAACACCTCAGCTGTCATCGCTCTGCTCAGAAAGGGAGCCAAAATAGGTAGAAACATGACGGAGTAATGCTATTCCTATGATTCCTACTGAGAGATACAGACAGGAAATGAGAGTGAGAGAGGGGTATGACATGCAAGAAGGGTCCCCGGACAGATTCAAACCAAGGTAACATAGTGACTAGGCCACCGGAGGGCCATATGATTCATATAGTTACCATATTAGCACGTCTACATTATGACAATTATTGTTTTCCAAGGATGCTTTATGCTAAGCTAAGCTAACCGGCTGCTGGTGGTTGCTTCATTTTTACCATACAGACATGAGCGATATCAATCTTCTCAGCTATTATAACCCTCAGAGAGAAAGAAAATAAGCACATTTCCCAAAATGTCAAACTATTCCTTTAAAGATTGGATGAAAGTGAGTGTAGAAGATGCTTAAAAATATGAGAGCATGGCTCATGTTGATTTGTATGGAACCAAGGAATCCACTTTTTTCTTTTGTTTTAAGGTGTTTCATAAATGGCCACGCCTAAACCTCTGTGTGTATATGTGTGTGTGTGTGTGTGTGTGTGTGTGTGTGTAGGACCAGCGACCTGGGCCATGGCGACCTCTAAACCAGACATCTTAATGGTCCTGCTTAGTAAATTGATCCAAGAGGGAGACAGATTGTACAAGGTAACACCCGCAAGCACAGACAAACTTAATCACACCCATATTTAACCAGACACATGCACATTGTTTTGAGATTGTAAGTATTGTGTGTGTGTGTGTGTGTGTGTGTGTGTGTAGCAAGGTAAAGTGAGGGAAGCTGCTCACTCCTATCAGTCAGCTCTCCAGAAGTTTCCAGGGGATGAGCTGAAGACGTTCAGACAGCTGAGAGTGTGTGTGCTGCTCAACCTGTCACGCTGCCGCCGCAAGATGAACGTGAGTCTCTCTCTCTCTCTCTCTCTCTCTCTTTCTCTCTCCCCCCCTACACACACAAACGTACACGTTGGAGACAAATTTAGAATCCATGGACTTGAAATCACTCCTAATTTAATTGTAACCCATGACGTGCTTTAGTTTAATGCCAAGAAAGAATGCTCTTCACTTTATTTTGAAATTAATCTCATCTGTCACAATCTCCTGTCCTCCATCTTGATGCACCATCATGAATTCTTTTTATTTGCTTGCAGGATTTCAGCCTCGCTGAGGAGTTTGCCACCAAGGCGCTAGAGCTCAAAGCTAAATCCTACGAAGCCTTTTATGCTCGAGCCCGTGCCAAGCGCAGCCGCAGGTAACCATAGCGACATAAGGACAAGTTGAATGGAACAAACTAACCCTAACCAAATCACTTTAAAAGTACAATGCATTAATCTAATAGCCATGTCTTTTTTATCAATGTCCTGCTGAGAGTCATTCTTTGATGGTTGTCCTGTCTGCCAGTTTAGCTGCAGAGTTTTTACAAGTTAACTGGAAGATTAGTGGAAGTGTCAAAGGCGTGGGCCACACAAGTACAGGGCTTTTGTCATTGTTTGGGAGCTTTGTAGCCTCCACAGTTTCACACCCCACCCTTACGTCTGTTCATAATAGTGTTCTAATGCCATTGTAGTTTGTCCATTGTGTACTGAAGTGAGAAATGTTTTTATTAAAGCGAGGATGAGTGCAGATTCAGCCTCACTCCCCTGTCCTAATCCATCTTGTGCCACAAGCCAAGGACACTGGAAATGAGCCAGGAGGCTTGGATTGCCAGAAGAAGAATGTGTGCTTGTGGGGTCCCAAATCCAGATTTACTTTAGTGGGTTTACTCCCTTTGCATGCTGTTCTCTTGAGCTAATGGCGCTAGGGCGTGTCTACAAACTTCCAAATCAAGTCCCCTGTAGTTTAGTATGACTAGGGGTTGTCAGTTTCCGGGTGTTGCCGTTGGGAGGCGTTTCCTTTTCGCTTTGCTTGTCGCCAGCAGTAAATACAGAGGCAAGACATAACAAGCAGATCACGATAAGCAGTCATGCTAGACGCTTTACACAAGCCAAATCAGCACAGGTTCCTGTAATTAAAACTTCATTTTAAGTCTTTCACAACGTCCAGCTCATTCCATTTTCTATTACTCATTGTATTGGAAATGTTGCCTCTGAGATAATTCTAGCGTAATGCCATCTCGCAACATTGTATGTGAAAGTGTTAGCATAAAACACTGGGTCAACAACTCACCGCGGATGCATGTGTAACTTTTGTGCATCTCATACTTCTAAAGAGAAACTCCACACCAAGTCTTGCACGGAGGAAAAACATTGAATCACTGACCTCTCTGGGACTAAAGACTGAGTATGGAACACTGACTCAATGAGGAATATATTAGAAACATGAGAAATTAATGTATTACTTTTTGTAAGAGTTTGGACCTCTGGACTTCTCTACATCTATTATAGGAACTCTCTCTTTTTATGTCATCTTCAGACATCGTATTTCTGTTTTTGCTTTCCCTCTCTTACCATTCAGACAGTTCCGTGCAGCCCTGGAGGACCTGATTGAGGCCAGCCGCCTGTGCCCATCCAACCGGGAGATCCAGCGCCTGCTGTCCCGGGTCAAGGAAGAGTGCCGGCAGGCTGCGCAACAACAAGACTCTCCCCCTCCTTCAGCACATCATGTTTATCAACCGAATATGCCCATGTCCATCAACGAGGCCAGGTGCAGAGATTCAGGTTGTTTGCAGGTGCAGGACAGGGAGCGGCTTACCGAGGAAGAGGAGGAAGAGGAGGAAGAGGAGGAGGAAGAACAAGAGGGAAGCCAGAGGGAAGGAGATGCTCCTCCTCACTCCTCTCACCACCCACCTGTAGGCCAAAGTCTTGACACCCACTGCCGCCCTGGAGTGCCATCACCCTCCTCCCTCTCCCCCACTCACCTGTATCATCACCTCCCCAGCCCCACTCACGCCCCCTCTTCTTCTTCTTCCTGTCACCCTGCGCTTCCCCCCCCGTCCTCCTCCTATCACCACTTCAGCCCTCCTCTCTCCCCAATGCAGCATCAGCAGCGTGCCAGCCCAATGTCTGAAAGTATGCCGGCATTGTCAGGAAATGGAGGTCTGCACCACCATCCGCAGTCCATCTCAGCCCTCCACTACTCAGACCAGAACCAGGGAGTGCAGCAGCAACACCACCTGTCCAATCAGAGATCCTTTCCTAAGCAGAACCCTGTTCAAGCCCAGTGGCTCCAACCAGCCAAAGTCCAGGTTGTGAGATCCAGTCAGCCTAGTTCCTTGGCTCACACCAGCATGGTTTCTGCCTACTCCCAGTTTGGCCAACTGCCACAAGAACTGGCCGAACTGGGGGAAGGCATTTGCCCAGGCCCCCTAGAAATCAGACCTAACCTGCCAGTTTCATATCCACTAGATGATGTGGATGTCGACTTTGCTTGCCAGGCAAGATCTGCATCTGCCTATGGGAGAGAAGGAGGAGGGGATAGGGCGGGGCTAAATCGGTTTGGGCAGGCCCGTCAGTTCAGCCGCAACCAATCCAAAGCAGCCCACTACCCCATGGAAGTTACTGAGGCAACAATGGTGCCTCCTGATAACCTTCCATCATCACACGATTATCAATACCATCACCAGGGGGGGCTACGACGGCCGCTCAGTGCCCACCCAACCTCTTCCCCCACTAATCCTCCCAGGCCTCTTGTCCACTCCCAGGGTATCAGTGTCCGTTTCTCCGCCAGCAGCTGCAGCCTCGCTGGTGGGCAGCCTGCTAACCATGGCCCAGGCTTCAGGTCTTCAGCCTCCGCCCAGCACATGGATTTACCTTCAGATGTGGGAGGGGTTACTGGTTACCATGATGACCTCTTTCTGATCTCCTCTCCCCAGTCAGAAATATGCATGGAAGGAGGCGGTACTTATCCTGGAGAGGCGGGCCGATCATCAAGGAACACTCCTTTTATGGGCGTTAGTGACCGGACCGCGAGAGTGCACCAGCAGTATCAACAAGCTCCATCCAGTTCAGCATCCTGTCTCAGCCCCAGTCGCTCCTGGGCCGTGTCTTCAGTGGACACGGTCGTCACCTCACCTAGCAAAACCCCTGTCAATCAAGGAGGCTTCAGTCAAGCCCAACCATCCTCCATCGCCTACCACAACCGCAGCAACAACAATGCCCACAACGGTCACCTCCTCCATGACAACCAGCTCGACTACTACGAGGTGCAGCCGGGCAGCGGTCCTCAGGGTGAAGGCTCGGTGCGGGTCGCCAGTCAGAATCCCTCCTACCTGGATGTGAAGCTAGCTCGAACACTGCCAGTGATCCACAGCTACTCAGACAGACCAAGTGACAGAAAGACAGGCCCTACCTCTCCTGTCAAACCAAAAAGACCCTTTGTAGAGTCCAATGTATAGAGAAACAATTAAATCTTAAGTCAAGAGACAAGGGAGGAGGGTTAGTGAAGAATGGTTCAAAAGAAGCACTCAGAGTGCACTCATATATTCCAAGATTCACTGGGACTATGGAATTATTAAGGCCGGGCTATGCTTGAAACAAACTAGTTTCCGCAATAACTGTTCAAATCGTGGCGTGACGTGGACAGGCTTGCTGAGTTGTTGGTTTGTGAAAAATAAGTACTTCGTTTGAAGTATACCAACTCCTTTATTGTTCAGAAGAGAGAGAGGGAAAAGCAGCAGTTAAACATATAAGTTCAGTATGGAACAAATTGGCTGTTTCAGGTCAGGTCTGTCAATTAACCAGCCAGAGACAAAGAAAAGAAGCCAGGACAAAGGGGAAGGGGCAAGGATGAGAGTGCTGAAACATGCGACAGCTCCTGCCATTAAAAAGCACAATGAGGAAGAGGAAGATGTGGATGATTTCAGAAGCAAACACTCATAAAAATCCTGCTTTTGCCTCTTGTTCATCCCTGGCTTACAGTACATTTAAAACAGGTCTCTGAATGCCCATAATGCATTGCTCTAGAGTTACCAAGTTCACATCCACAACTCTAGACAGTGACATTCAGTCAGACAAAAAAAGACACAGAAGCACCACTATCACCTTTGTCTGCTGCCGACGCCTTTAAAAAAGATTTTCAAGCGCTTAAATGAAATTATGTGAACGACTGGAAACCTGGATACAGTCTCTGCAGGACCCAGGCTCTTAAACGAGTGCCAGTCAGATGCCGGTCAGTGAACCAGCCCCAAGCCATAGTTTGAGAAACTAGGACGACGCTGTCACTGAATGAGCACTGACTTGCTGTATATAAAACAAATGAGTGATATTTATCTTTTTTAAGTTATATCCGTATTAAACTGGACAAATATTGTCTGTCTTAAAAATGTATATTGCTTTTTATTTGGATTTGCCTTTATATGTTTGTTTTGACTGAAATGTAAACCTTTTCAAAGAGACTAAGTAAAGTTGAAGTCCTGCTTCGCTCAGTTATGGGTCCACAACATCCCTTCCTGATCTGCAATGATCATCCTGTAAAAATGCCTTTTTAAGGTTTTTGATTTTTTATTTTTTTTGCTTCAGGTAGAGCTGTTTTTGTTGAAGGTCTTTTGTATTCTGTAGTCCTAAAGGCCCTGATTCATGTAAACCACAAGAATCCCAACTGATACGCTAGGGCCCTTTACACCTGTTGCCATGGAAACATAGTGCTTACATTATAATTCAAGAAAAGCCAACTATGCGTTCGCTGAACCCTCCCCCTAACACTGTGACTGTTCAATCATAGCTTAGCAACGGTAACTAGGCATGGCCTGTCAAGCTCTGTATTTCTCTGTCACATTGAAGCGGTGTGCACCTATACGTGACATAAAGAGGGTGGCATATCTTTTTCCCCCTAGCTTTTCCAAAACCAAAAACACAAGAGCAAGTGTAAGGAATGCATTTCAGCTGCGATCATTAGCGTGCCTGGCTAACTAGCCATAGTATTATAGTATTAATTGAGCGTTACTGCCTATGCCAATACTAAATTACTTTGGTTGCAGGTTACGCATCACAATTAATAGCATAGCATATCTATGTAGTATGTATATATGTAGTTCTGCTCTGCTCCTGTATTTCATGCAGTTTATGCTCCAGCAACCCCAGCCAAATTAATTAATTTGCTGCTTTTCAACCAACTCACGGAGCTAACGTTAGCTTGTGTAACCCTTCCACCATCGGCTCCTGAAATGAACTCCATAAAGAATCAAACCCCTTTAAACTCTTTATACTTTAAACGCTGTAAAATTGTGAAAGAGACATCTCATTGTACAATAAACCTGTCTAGAGACGCAATGATTCTGACTCTCTCCAATGACCAATGAGAGGCTAAATAAATAATCTTGGTTTCAGTAACACAATAGATACAGTACTGTGTGAATTAACACACACAAGTGTGGAAATGGAAATAAAATAAAGGTGACAAACAAAACAATTAATTTAGTCTTTAGTCTGTGTTAACCTGAGTGCGCTTTTGTTTGTCGGCGCACTCAATGTTGTAACTCATTAAGAACAGAACAGCAGTAACGCCATGTTTAGAGTAAAAACAGCTGCTACAACATATGTAGAAATCACTTTTGCCAGACCTGTCTCAGTCTGCAGCAGCACAGGACTCATAAGCAGACGAAAGCAAACCCTCAGCGATAGCAGACACAGCGCCAGGCAAAAGACTTGAGACGAGCGCTGAAACTCCTCTGGACCGCAGGCGACGAAACAGCCCACTTTTCTTCAACGACGGCAGCAGTGGAGCTACCCTTGCTGGCTCGCTTCACAGTCCAAAAACACTTTATCAGTCGACCGTCCCAAAGCTCTACATTCAGTGTTCAACACAAAAACAAAATAATGTAATAATTATTTGAATTGAGCTCTTCTGACTCTTTAGTTCTTCTGGTCTATGCATCGAACACAGGACTTGCTGGACTGCTCGACATCTGACTTCATCCATGACCAGTAGAATCGATCTTTTAATTAGGCCCTATGTTTTGTCAAGGCCTAAATGACCCGAGTCATCACGCAGTGTTTCCATTATTATCTTCCAGTACTTTTCTGGCAAGACCCGCTGAGAGCAGTGGGGTTTGCCATGCGGACTTGTGAAGCGACACATGACTCCTTGTTGTATCATTAACCGACCCCACTCTCTCAGCAACAGAGGGCAGGTTCGATGCTCTGTCTTGTCAGCTTGTGTTAAATCCCCGGTTGAGAGCTGACCATACCTCGGCAATGCTAGGATCGCCTGCTGCGGATAATATATCTTTCCATTCCTGTTCTTGAGTCAGTGTAGGGTGTGTGGGCGACATCATGCAGTATATCCACTACCACCCACTTCAAAGCCAAGAGTTCTAATTTATGGGCAGGGTAATGTCGTTCTGACGGACATTATTCAGAGGTACTTGATAATATCCACTTCGGAGGTCTACCACACTAAACCAATTGCCACTGTTGAGAGAGACCAATGCATCTTCAATTCTTGGCACTGTGTTTTGGTCAGGAACAATGCGTCTGTTTAGTGTCCTGAAGTCACACGTGCTTCTCTTGTCGTTTGTCACCACGATAGGCGCAAGGACATGCTGTCTGATGTCCGGCAGTTGCTCATCGGCCCAGCAGCTCCAGACTGCTGTGTTCACATTAGACGACTGGGGGTTTATTCTGTAAGGTAGCAGGGGCCGTCTAGAGGTACAGGAGCCCAGGGACAAGCACGTTCTTCAGTCTCTGGTTCTCCTCTGACATCTCCACGTTCTCCCTCTCCAGCTCTTGAACCCGTGAATGCAGGAAGTGAAGCTCAGTGGTCAGTGACGGGGTCAGGACCGACACACCTGACTCCACCCGCTGCCACTGCTGTGTGTTCGCTGTCCGGACTCTCCGTCATCTGGAGACACAAAGACACTAACTGAACTTCAGTGTCGGAGAGAACCAGAAAATGATAATGTTCCAGTACTTTGACCGCCAGCTGCCGTGAACAACTTGAGAGTACATCTATTAATCGCAAAAACATTAAACAGAGCAACAAATAAATAATGAAGTGGCAAATCTTATTATAGATGCACAAAACACTTCTAAGGTACATTAACACCGACTGAATAGAAGTTATGCATCTTAACAATAAATGAGCTAAGAAAATTTACAAATAACCAATATAAATCAGCTGATTACTCTTGTTTAGCTAGCTAGCTACAGCTGATAAAGTGTGACAGAGAAAGTTCTCATTTCAGATGGCAAAAGCAACGGTTGACATATAGAAATAAGAAAACTGCTTTGGCTTACCTCGGTCTAAAATGAATGATTGTTCCAAAAAGGACTAAAAAGCTTGTGGTAAATCTGATCCTCATGATTGTAAACAGAATATTTGCTGTCTGAGAATGGAAAGCTTGACAGGCGTAGCGACAGTAACAAGGGGAGGGGGCTAGTTGTCCAGAGAGGGTGTGTCTAACAGACAATATTCAATAAGTTGGACTAAGCGTTAATTTTTAAAAATGGGTTTTATTCACACGAATGCCTGTTCTTTTGTAAATTTCTTTATATGTTTCTATTGAATCAGCAGCTTGGTTTCAGAGTTGCTGACGCTGATTGAACCTCTGACCTCTCTGGCGCGGTACAGTCTCTGTGACCACTGCCCTTATTTCTTACTGCTCAGGAGTCTCCAGCCGTGAGAAGATGCGGTAACTTAAATCACTCTGGTTCACAAGCCGTTTTCACCTGTCACTGCCGGTCATGGTATGTAATTCTGGCCAGTTAGAATGATGAACTACATTATTAGCAAGTTGATTGGATGTTCAAGACTAGTTTAAAGAGAAAAGGCGTAGCCAGATGACAAAATTGTCCGTCAATAAAATAATATGCTGTGCTGTACATGTATAATGTAGCCTCCAACCTGCATAGGGGTCTCGACCCCGAGTTTGAAACACCACAGGTAATCAAGCTTAATCCCTGCCTATTCCCACTTGGTGTGAAATCTGTTAGTGGGTTTACTGTGGGCTTTTTGACTGTGTAAGATAAGTGAATTTAAAACCCAGGATGGTTACCATAAGAACATTAATTGAGCATTTAAAACAACATGAATGTGTTTTTTTTTTATCAGCTCTTGAAATTACTGACTGCTGAATTAACATTACAGAGAGGAATAAAGCTGAATGAAAGACAGATGCATTAAGTCTATCTCTCTCTTTCTGGGTGTATACAGTCCCTATACAGCATGGGGACTGACCCTTGGAGCTGTCGGCATGGATCTTCTTTCACACAATCATCTGAACAGCACACAGGGACTGAATATCCCACGAGTTGTTCCAAGGGAACAGGAGGGTCCGTTTGACCCCGGGAGACAGCGCAACAATTGCTATATTATACATACATATCTCTGGAGCAACTAGGGGTTAAGTGTCTTGCTCAGGGACACAGAAGAGTGGAAGAGTCACAGTGGGGGATTGAACCCGGGTCTCTCACACCAAAGACATGCATCTTATCCACTGCACCATCTTGACATAACTTCCTCTAAAACTTTTTACTCTTTGTGTGACTTTGTGTAACAAGATTAAGGCCCTATTTTAAACAATATATGTGACAACTGCACTGCCCTTTAGGACAGGTGGACCAAAGTACCCTATCTGTAAATGAGTGAGCTTCACCCCCCCCCTCTTTCCAGCGACAGCTCTTTGAGTGGTATTGATCTTCTCGTATCACCCTGAGCAAGATGTCAAACTATTCCTTTAATGTTACAGCTGCTTGAGGTGGAACTCATTTGAACTACAATATACTCTGTTGGGCAGTTTAATATAAAAAAAATAACCAGTAATTATTATTTCGACTATATTGGAATAAATGGAAATACTAAAAATAAAACAAATCTAAACTGTGGTTTACTACATCACTTGAGTAGTGCTGTGTCCCTCTTAAGCTGCTAGATGCTCTGGATGTCAGCAATTGCATCCCGTTTCTGAAGGCACCGGTGGGATAATCAGATGTAGCGATTTACTGTGTTATAATTGCTTCAGCTTTAACTTTAAGGTTAAGTCAGATGAAAAACTGGACCAAAAAAAAAACACTTCCATTTCTTTTTTTGCTTGTTTGTTTATTTAAGGTTGTCCCAGTGAGATTAACACTTCCTTTTTGAAATATGACACTTTCAAGGCATACATGAACACAAACAACATCCATATGCTAAGTTTCTGTAAAAGCTTTGTATTAGGCACTAGCACTGAGTCCTGAAGTCAAGGCCAAAAACAAACTGCAGCTACACGTGTGTAATTTGGTTAAGCACGATATAAATTTAACAGCTGTAGCCACTAAACTAATAACATTCACCTGAATACACACTGAACATGTATTTTTTAATTTAAACACAAACAGCTTACTAATGAACAAATGGAATACGTTGTGGACAAACTGTACTGACTGAGCTTCTCAACACTTGGATCTGGCACAGGTAGTTACTGTAGGGTGTCACATAAATAGTACAGACTTCATTGCAGCGTAATTGATAGTTTTGTAGTGCGAAAGTAGTGTGTTAGTGAAGACAAAACCCGGTAGCGCACAGCAAAGAAAGACTCTGAATTTGTGTCAGTAACAAAAGAAATAAAGCAAAAATAAAGCTTCGGTTCAGGTCTGGGTCTCACATTTGGCAGTACCAGTCGGGTTCAGTCACGTTGGGTGTTAAAGATACAGGTATGAGCTGGGTTTAGGGCTCCATTTTAGCATTGTGCAGAAGTGGGAGGCGATATACTGTCGGGGCCCATCTGCAAAAGTGGTTAGTCCAGAACAATTTCTGAACAGCAGACAAGCTGCATATATACTTCTATATCACGGAGTAATACGCATGTACACATTTAGCCACTGTACGGCGTAGTTGACAAAAATGTAACTACACATCGGGGCTTTGGCGGCTACAGAGAAACCATGTGGAGACAACACTCTTTGCTCTATAAAATTTCAAATGTTTTTATACATTTGATATAATTTGGTGTGATTGTATTTTCCTTATACAGCATTTACATTTACAAGGTTTCTTGTATTCTGATCTTAAAGAGTAATTCTGGTAGTTTGAAACCTGGGCCCTAGTTTTACATATTTTGGGGTCTAAATGGCTAATAGGTACAAAAAGATTTGGAATTGGTCCAGTAGATCGCCTCAGCCGTCAACTGCAAAACAGGCTGCAATAACTGCAACGGCTGCAACGTAATCCTTGTGGGCATTTGCGCCCATCAAAAGTACGCAAGTTTCAACGTTATGGAAAGGATCCCTAAAGAGATAGACCTTTTTTTACTTGAGGCGATCTACGTGACTAGTACCAAAAGTTTTTGTACCCATTAGTCATTGAGGCCCCTGGTCAGGGCGTTGTGGGTGACCCCCCCTCAGTCAGGGTCTTGAAGTGAACAGACAGAGCCTCTTCCTCTGGGTTTGGTGGACGTCTGTACTCCTCTTTGGTGATGAGGTAGCCTAGCAGCACCCCAAAACACACCAGCACGATCCCCAAGACGTTGGCCAGGACCCCCTCGGAGGCAAATTTAGAGTAGGTTGGCCTGGGCCCAGAGAGAGAGATAGACACAGATTAGATGCAAAAAGATACAAAATATAACTGTATATGTATACGTAGTATTTAAATATAAGAGGAGCTGAATATAAATAGATGGTATAGCGACAGCATCAACTATTACTACATCATTGATCGTGGATCTAGGTTGTCATCACCATCGTCTGCAGTGCCCAGTGAGTTAACCAAACATTTCCTTTTCTTTTTTTCAAAATAAAACATTAAAGTTGATGGATAGGAGTAGCAGTTTCTTTAGATTTTTGACAATTTATATGTTATAATCCACTATAACTGAAGTTATAATCCATTTATAATCTAAAACCCCAGTTTTTATAGTTCTTATTTATGGTCATTTTTAGCCATTCAATGTATTTACATTCCCTATTTAATTCTCTATATTGCAGTTTTCATTGCAGAGTCTGTCACTCGCAGACCTTTATGCCTTTTACACACGAGGGATTCACACGAAATGATGCAGCATGTAATCCAGCATTGCTGTTTGTAATTTTAGGTTATCGACATAACATAATATCAGCTGTTTGTTCGCTCTCCTGACATATCAGAGCTGGATTAAGTTACTGCTAATGCTAACGCTACATTTCCTAGCGTGATCAGCAGATGGCTGTATGATGTGCTGGAAGCAGATAAATCAGCCGCTCTTAAGCGTTTGCTGTAGTAAAACACACCACCAGTAACTAACGCTGTCACCAAATCCAGGACTGAAACCTTAAGGATTATAACTTCAAACAGGCCTGGACGTTTCCTCCCACCTAAACGGTCGGTTTTCTCAAAGCAAATTTTCTCATGTACCTTTAGTGGAATGTAGTCATGATGATAGTTTTACATTAGTTAGATTTGTTTTATTTGTTCAGGTTTTGAAGATATTTGTTTCCAAGGTTTCTGCTGACATCTCAAAAAATAAACTAATAAACCAAAACAATCAGGATTGTTAGATACCACTCAAGGTAAGTGAGAAACTATGTTTTGATAATGATAATAATATACTGTGATACATATTAAGTATATGAATGGAGACACTGACAGATCCAGAAGGACAGTCAGACAGACATACATGATGCTGAAGAGGAGTTTCTCCGTGATGCCGAGCAGGCTGCTCCCTATGGCCATAACCAGCAGAGCCAGACCGCAAAACACATGGATGGGGAGATACATGGCTCGTAACCATGACGACGCAACAGGAAACAGGAAGAAGAACAAACCCATCACCCACTGAGAGGCATTATGGGAAGAAAAGTTAGTGTTAAGTGAAGTTACTGTTAATAATTAATAATAACATTACACTTAAGAAATGTATTGTGTGTGTGGGCTACCTGTATACAGAATAAGACCATGGTAGCCATGCCGCACCAGCTGTGTAGAGAGTACATGTCTGGAATTTTTGCTGTTCTGTGGAAGTCAAACACAGCTACAAAACCTGCACACACACATACACAGAAACAGAAATTTAGGTACCTTTTTCTCTCCATCTCTGTCTCAGTCTCTCATAAACAGACACACACACACACACACACACTGGTATTAACTTTCACACAATCACAACTCTCTCTCTCACCTATGATGCTCATGATGAGGGCGAGCAGGTGAATGATGCCGTGCAGCAGCTTTACGTTCCTCTTTGCCTCATTTCTAAATACTCTGTAAACCAGGATGGCTGGGGGGGGTGAGAGAGAGAGAGAGAGAGAGAGAGAGAGAGAGAGAGAGAGAGAGAGAGAGAGAGAGAGAGAGAGAGAGAGAGAGAGAGAGAGAGAGAGAGATCATTTCTTTAGAAAACACACATTATTAGACACATTAGTGTCTCAGGCATCAAATTCACAATGTGACGCAACACATCTTTATACGAAAGCCACAGGCTGTTGCAACCACTCAGAAAGAGGAACCACGTCTCAAAACACCCAAGACAATTACCATATCATTAACCAACACGTTCTCACTCCCAAGTCATCACATATGAACACATGGTCAAGACCCGTTGGTGCCCGTTTGTAACGCACTGGGGAAAGGCTTTTTTGAATGTTACAGACTGAGTAAGGAGGTGGTTTGGGTGGAATGTGAGCCAGAAACCAGACTTTCATCCAGGAGACCGGTGTTCGTTTCCGTGTGAGACAAAAAGTCATCATTGAATGGTTTTCCCTGAGAGCAAAAACCTCAGATTTCCTCCTGTTCTGAACGCTCTGCACAGTGGCAGCAACAGCCTTGTAACATGCTTCATTGGCTAACATGCTTGGCCAATCAAAAGACAGTGGGCTTTGAGAGGGGGGCCTTAAAGAGACAGGAGCATCTACAGCTTGTTTCAGACAGAGGCTGAAATGAAGGCCTACATGAATAGTCAGTATAAGATAGAAAATAATTTTTTTGAACTTTGAGTCATGCAAAGCTGCCGTACAGGGGTCACAGAATTACGATATATGACTGGAAATACAGTATAATAGGTTTCCTTTAAGTTACGTAATAAAGTTACTTGCATAAGTAACATGTCTATGAAGATTCTCAGTCATCCAGGTCATAGTTATCCAACGAAGGTTAAAATCAAGGGCAACTGGACTTGGTTGAAGATACTGGAAGACGT
>NC_060151.1:5174145-5175711 GCF_021292245.1 Micropterus dolomieu
GAGAGAGAGAGAGAGAGAGAGAGAGAGAGAGAGAGAGAGAGAGAGAGAGAGAGAGAGAGATCATTTCTTTAGAAAACACACATTATTAGACACATTAGTGTCTCAGGCATCAAATTCACAATGTGACGCAACACATCTTTATACGAAAGCCACAGGCTGTTGCAACCACTCAGAAAGAGGAACCACGTCTCAAAACACCCAAGACAATTACCATATCATTAACCAACACGTTCTCACTCCCAAGTCATCACATATGAACACATGGTCAAGACCCGTTGGTGCCCGTTTGTAACGCACTGGGGAAAGGCTTTTTTGAATGTTACAGACTGAGTAAGGAGGTGGTTTGGGTGGAATGTGAGCCAGAAACCAGACTTTCATCCAGGAGACCGGTGTTCGTTTCTGTGTGAGACAAAAAGTCATCATTGAATGGTTTTATTTAAAGGAGACCTATTATGCTTTACCATATTTTATGACTTATCCACAATGTTACAGTGTCAGATGTTCATGTTAAACATGGTCAAAGTTTCAAATAATGACGTAAAAGCATTTAAAAGAAATCCCTGAGAGCAAAAACCTCAGATTTCCTCCTGTTCTGAACGCTCTGCTCAGTGCCAGCAACAGCCTTGTAACATGCTTCATTGGCTAACATGCTTGGCCAATCAAAAGACAGTGGGCTTTGAGAGGGGGGCCTTAAAGAGACAGGAGCATCTACAGCTTGTTTCAGACAGAGGCTGAAATGAAGGCCTACATGAATAGTCAGTATAAGATAGAAAATAATTTTTTTGAACTTTGAGTCATGCAAAGCTGCCGTACAGGGGTCACAGAATTACGATATATGACTGGAAATACAGTATAATAGGTTTCCTTTAAGTTACGTAATAAAGTTACTTGCATAAGTAACATGTCTATGAAGATTCTCAGTCATCCAGGTCATAGTTATCCAACGAAGGTTAAAATCAAGGGCAACTGGACTTGGTTGAAGATACTGGAAGACGTTTCGTCCCTCATCCAAAGGACTTCTTCAGTTCTGACCGACTGGCAGGGAAACTCAGCTATTTAACCTCAGTGGGGTCGTTATCCCGGGTCATCGATACCGCTGGTTCATTAGTGTTCCTTGTTGCTGTGAGGGGTCATGAGAACACTGCACCACAGAACGGAAAACATACCAACAAGCGCCCAAGCCAGAGAGAAGGAACAGAACCACCTGAAGGGGGCACTTACAGCCTGTGGATACCCTAAATGGACCTTTGTGAAAACAGCCACAAGATCCAAGAAGAACAAAACTACAGGGGAGGAGGAAAAGAAGGTCAAACGCAACAACATTGTGATTCCATACGTGTCTGGAGTATCAGAGAAACTCAGGAGGATTTTCAACAAACATAACATCCCTGTGTTTTTTAAACCCAAGAACACACTAAGACAGATGCTGGTACACCCCAAAGACCGCACACCCAAACACAAGAAAAGCAATCTAGTGTATGCGGTCCAATGCAGTGAGGAATGCACAGACCTGTATATTGGGGAGACTAAACAACCACTACACAAACGCATGGCTCAACACAGAAG
>NC_060151.1:5175811-5208014 GCF_021292245.1 Micropterus dolomieu
GGGAGGAGGAAAAGAAGGTCAAACGCAACAACATTGTGATTCCATACGTGTCTGGAGTATCAGAGAAACTCAGGAGGATTTTCAACAAACATAACATCCCTGTGTTTTTTAAACCCAAGAACACACTAAGACAGATGCTGGTACACCCCAAAGACCGCACACCCAAACACAAGAAAAGCAATCTAGTGTATGCGGTCCAATGCAGTGAGGAATGCACAGACCTGTATATTGGGGAGACTAAACAACCACTACACAAACGCATGGCTCAACACAGAAGGGCCAACTCCTCAGGTCAAGACTCTGCAGTCTACTTACATCTGAAGGACAGAGGACACTCGTTTGAGGACCACCAGGTGCACATTTTAGACAGAGAAGATGGATGGTTTGAAAGAGGTGTCAAGGAAGCATCTACACCAGGGTTGAGAAGCCGTCATTGAACAGGGGAGGGGGTCTACGCCACCACTTACAATGCTGTCCTTTCATCACTTCCCAGGAAACTCAACAAACGTAACCTATTGGCCTCAGGTGAAGATACCAACGATGGTCGTTCAGACTTGGCCACAGGTAGTCTTAACGACTGTAACGACTGTCGTCACAGCAACAAGGAACACTAACGAACCAGCGGTATCGATGACCCGGGCCAACGACCCCACTGAGGTTAAATAGCTGAGTTTCCCTGCCAGTCAGTCAGAACTGAAGAAGTCCTTTGGATGAGGGACGAAACGTCTTCCAGTATCTTCAACCAAGTCCAGTTGCCCTTGATTTTAACCTTCGTTGGATTACATAAGTAACATAGTTATTTTTAACCCTAGCCATGATCTTTTACTAAACCTTCCAAACTAGTTTGGTTCCTAAACCTAACACAGTGTTACCGGGTACTTTTATTTTGATAGTTTAACGGACGTTGCATATTTATTGACAAACTTGACCGCAGAGCCCTAAACTTCAAAAACGTGTTCAAAACCGTCGCTGTGGGGTCTGGACCCCATGGAAGTGTCCATTCGTGATGAGTTGGAATTGAGAATGTGTTGCAAAACAATTAATCTCTATCTAAATCTGTCCTTCATCACATCAGTGTCAATGTCAGAAACTGTAGAATACAAATGACAATAGAATAAAATATATATTTTTAATAAAAGAATATATGAGCAATGCATAAGAAAGTGATTTTCATCAACAAAACAAAGTGGTTCAAAAACGGAATAGGGGAGTCTGATGAGACAGCAACCAGTCCAAGTCTTACAATCACAACAGGAATATTTTTATAATCTTCAACAAAAACAAATATTTTAATGAAGAAACCCACAATAGAATAAATTACTATGAAGGGAAATGCAAATATAGTAATATTACACAAAATATCAAGTCAATATTTTAAGTGAAAGAGGTTGAACAATTGCTGATTGTGTTCAGTTTAAATCTTCTCTTCTACCCACCTGTGCCAGCAGCTTTGTACCATTTCCTCTAAGCAGCTTCACACTGCCACAAGTGCCACTTGTTGCTTACAGGGTGAGCACGGAGACCACAGTGTGTCTGATTCCAACAAACCGATCACAAGACGATCACATGTGAGGCTTTTAGAAAGCTTCCGTTCTCCATGATTTGAGTGTTCAAATAAACTTGAAGTGGCCAAAGCTGCTGAGTGTGGATACAGATTCTGGAGGAAAAGGGCTGTGTTGTCAGACATATCCACATTAGTGTGGATGTGGCCTGAGGCAACAAAAGCAGACTTAATTACAGTGAATTAGCTTTGAGGTGTATGTGTGTGTTTGTGTCTGTGTGTGACGACCTCCCCAGGGTGTTTCCATCTCTTACTAACGCCCCCCCCCTGTCAGTACCCGTATAATGTCCAGCTGACCTTTGCTTTTAACGCTCTAATGCAATCTAGCTCTGTAACAGACAGCTGTGAGCCAGTTGAACTAATCTGGTTACTGTCATTAGCAGAAGTACCCAGGGCTGCAGGCGGGAATCAGAGGAGGAAAAACGGCGACATCTCACATTGTCTTTATGCCTGGGAACCACAGACATCACCAGGATTTGCTGCAGCATGAATACATCATGGAAAACTTGGACAGCAGCTTGTCTGTAACAAGCTTACCATTTTAAATGCATTCTCCTTCGAAGAAGATCAGCTGTGGAGACTTCATCGAGACAGATGATAACTTAGCTTAGTGACAGTTTGGAAATGCAACTGTATCTTGCTTCCATTGGGTGAAATCCTTGTGTGTTCCAAATTCCCAAAAGTTTTTCCAGCAACTTATAAGATAAGATCACTACTAGAACAGTGAGAAGTCGCTGAACTGGAGCCACTTCAACTGCGGCTTTCTTAACAAAACGGATTTAGGTACCTGAACTTAACCATTCATTCAATTTTGCACGTAACGTTTCACGATGGAAGCGATAAGGCCAGGCTTTGCTTGAGATAGACTAGTTCATTACATTTCTTCATAACATTTATCGCTGTTCAGAATGTCAGTCTCTCTACAAATAATTTTTTCTGGAGGCTTGGTAACAGGGCTAGATGGTGAAGTACTGTAGCTGGCAAGCTAACAGTTAACACACTAGCCAGTCAGGAAAATGCTAAAGCTAGCAAGTAGCTCTTCTAGCTCATATTTTCTCTATATTGGCCCGTCTACTACCTCCTGACATAGTTTTTTTTTTTTTTTTTTTTTTTACAGGACTGTACATTATTTCCCCAAACACTTGTCTCTTTTGTGGAGCAGTTTATACCACGATAAAAGAAGAGTTGAATAAAACTGGATGGTGCAACACAGCTAATAGGCTACATGAGCTTCTTCCAGCGATGTTCACTGAAGTTGAATTTGACAGACTCCCGTGAGCAAATCTTCTGATCACAACGAGCATTGGAATGAATGTATTTCACCGCAAAAGTGTGCAGCTTTAAATGCTGGTGTGACCAGGCCTTAAAGGAGAAGTTCATATCCTGCCTACAGTCACATGTCCACAAACCTGAATTGGTCCAAATGGTTTTTACATCTTTCATCATTGTGAGGGTGGGATTTTCTCAATCCACAGAGGAACATGTAGCTGTAATTGTTTAGCTAAATTTAAAACATAACCACTCCTTAACACTTTTGTACTTTAATGGCTTCATACAATAGCAGTATAACATGGACAACCTAGAGCAGGGGTCAGCAAATAAGTCTGACATCGGGCCAAATTCTTTTCAAGCCATTACATGGCGGGCCAGAACATTATTTCAGTCAAATTATTTCAAACCCTTGGATACTCATGTGCACATTTAGGTCAGTTGGTAGAATGCCGGACTCCCATTGGAGGAGTTGTATGATCGATCCCAAAATCCTGGGGACTTTTTTTTTTCTCCCTTATTAAATAAATTGATTAGCGTTTTTCACATGCTTGCAATAAAGAGTGCACGTCCCGACATTTGATCCGCATTCAAAAACCTATGGACACTCATTTTCATTTCCCTGAGGAAATTCAGGGGAATCCAATCACACGTTCACTGACAGCTTTTACTCTTTCCAATGTCCTTCAGAACTTTTCAAAGGAAAAGCTCAACATGATACATTGCTGCAAAAAATATTCACATGCTTTTATTATGGAGGTACAATCACTTAAGAGGAAGTGATAACTGGTGGTAACTGTTGCTGTCATGACTGAGATCTATTTCAGCATCAGCTGCTATCAATGTATTTATTTATTATTTTTCTGCTATCAACTTCTATCATAGCAATCTGGCTGCAGGCCAGATATTATTGCTGGCTGGCCAGTTGTGGCCCGCGGGCCGCCTATTGCCGGACACTGACCTAGAGGGTCCAGTTTTTGAAAGTGTCTCATTTGATGAAGCGTGGATTTAATTTAGAAAAAGGCAAAGTGAACCCCTTCTGCTCTGTAGCTGAAAAAGATGCTGCTCAGTTTGCTGACTGGCCCTTCCTGTGCCATTGGTTGGATTCTGTGCTGGGTCACACACACACAAACTGGCATGTCCAATGATTCAAATCAATTTCTCGTTCTCTCTGTATAACTCAGACTGGATGGCGGTAGGGGGATTGATGGGTGCCTGGACAGTGTTAGCTTAATGCAACAGGTCAGAAACACAGTGCTTGAGGGTAAGACACACATCTGCACACTCATAACCACGTACGCACGCCAACAGGCTGACTAAAATACAGCATCCATGTTCTGCTGACCTCTAACTCCCAGTTTCACTCAATTTACAGAATATTATCTGGAAATGGCCTGACCGTGACTACAAACTGATGCAAGACCAGCCGGGTTGATCTGAAGATATCAGTGGTGTGGTCAGATGATGGCTCACTTCCTGGAAGGATTTCAATCTATTTAAAAGTTTTTAGTTCAAGGAATGGCAATGTCTGTCTGACGGTGGATCTGAAATATATCTCACTAAATATTTGATGGATTGCTATGTCATTTGGTAGAGACATTCATTGAGGATTAATCATGAAGACTTTGGTTATTCCCTGATTAACGCTACCCTCAGGTTCACGTTTGTGGTTCCGAGTATCTATCTAATTGATTGTCATGACATTTGCTACAGATAAGTCCCTAGAGGATAAAAGAGATGAGTCTATGTGCGAGCTAAGGGTCCACTAGCGCAGACATGTCTGAAATAACAGAGAGGACTGAACGTTGTAGAGAAGTTTTAAACAGCAGAGATTCCAGCGAAAGAAAGGCTGACATGCTAAGTGAGAGATTGCACTGAGTTAAGAGTAGAAAAGATGCTTTTGGCTCTCCGTATACCCCCCTAAAAATCAGTTAGCATAGTCACTTTGAGCATATCAGCATGATGATGTTAGCATTTAGCTTAAAGCACCACTGTGCCTAATGCCATTGCCTATAGCCTTACAGAGCGTGCCTGTAGACTCTTATGTTCCAGCTGACATGGGAAGTCAGAAATTTCAAATGGAATGCCTCCTTAAGTCAGATTTCCGACTCGGAAAGTCAGGAGAACCTCACCAACCACGACCTCACAATCCAAGATGGCTACTCCCAGCATCAAAAGTAGTGAAAGCTGTAGTAATACACCGTTTATCGCACTTCTGTCTTATTTGTGTCTCATTAAATCAGTCATACACACAACCCTGTTCAACTTATATCTGTGGACATGTTGCTATGGTGTTTGCATGGGCAAAATACTGTGTAAGGCGTTGTTATCAACTGGTATTGTTAACACTATCCAGAGGCATCAGTCTTGGTTTGGTTAAATCTCTCATTTATAAAGGAACGCTGTCAACTAGGGTGCGACGTCTTTCCCAGCACCGACCAATGACTTCCAAGGTAAATGGAACGCAGCATTAGTACCGTTTTTCCTTAACCTCCCGATTACATGGTGTTCTGTATGCTGTTTGAATTAAAGATGTTTGCAGTAAATGTGGTTGTATAAAACGGACTAGTCATTGCCGATAAAATCTGATGAAAATATAAAAATTGTGGGCCATTTTTGGAAAGATGTCTACAAAAAATGTTAAGGAAAGTAATTATGGGATGGTGTTTATCAAAGCGTGAAATAAGAAATTCAAACCACACCACAAAGATGCATCATTTTTGCTACATTTAGCAGACCTATCTCACCTGGTGATTTTGATCTAAATTAGAATCCGTTTCCTCCTAGAGTGACAGCGTTGTGCTGATCAGTGATCAGCATGGACTCACCATCGCCTTGCAGGAAGACCATCCCTAGCACCATGCACAGAGGGTGCAGGTTGAACTCTTGCGCTGAGCCGTCCCAGGCGAAGCCCCCTCGATAGTGACCCATCCACACACCGGTCAGCACCACCGACGCCAGGCCCAGCACCTGTGACGCTCCCACCAGCCACGCAAACATAGTGCGACCAGGACGGGGAGCAGATTCATCCATGATCTGAGAATAACAAACGGAGAGATTACTGAGTGCTACTGATGCCTTGGGCTGTGTTAGCTCACAGAGGTAGAGAAAGACAAACACAGTGTCACATGGTGAAGTCAATGGGAGCCCAAAAGCAACTTTTCCCCAGAGGCCCCTTAACCTAAAAGGCTAATCTGGCTGTGCTGATAATGATTATTTGAAGAGTATTCTGTAGCACAAACTAGAAGCGCCATGAATGTCTAAACACCAAACTGTCCCTATCACTACTGCAAAGCAGTCAAGAAGCCCGTTAGCTTCCATTGCAGTTTCGTAAATCGATCTTGTGCTGCTAAGAATGGCCAGCAACCAAATCTGGATTCGAGGCCTTCACACACCAACCCAAAGAAAATCTGATAACCGACCGAAATATGCGGTGAAACTAAGAAACCCAGCTGCTTGCACTTCTCCAGTGGAACCACATTCTCTGTAAGAGGTGTCGAGAGAGGAGGGTGCTGCAAGCTTCAGGAATAATACCTCTCATCCCCTTTCTGGGTGGACACAGGAGATACCACGACACCAAGGTGCACTCTCTCTGCTGGACTCAGACTATCAACATTCACTGTAGTAACAGAACACCTGTAAATCAGTCCACTGTTCATTTTTCTACTGTTTGCCCATTTGTAGCGTGACATGTACCCTTTCATTTTTCATTCACACTTTATATTCCTGTGCTTGTAATATTGTAAACACACAATATTTACTTTTAATGACAAATCAAGTTAGATTAAAAGAAATGACTGAATTAAACATATTGCAAAAAAAAAAAACAAACAAAAAAGAACACATACCCCAAAACTCTTACTGTCCATGACTAATGAGTAGCTACATAACGGTCAGCCCCACGTCTGCTGCTTTTATCGTGTTTTCTATCAGCCGAAGAGTCATGCAGTACAAACACGACGCTGAGATCCCATAGCAGGAAGTGTCGCACCGAGCTGACAGGAGTTACATGAGCGCTTAATCAGAAAAAAAGCCAAAACCAAATGGCTTTCCTGCCTGCTCGCCTCGTTATCGCAGCGTCTGACCCGCGGAAAGTCATTATTGTAGCCAAACCTCACTAAAGTCAATTAGCCTATCACTCCCGCCTGCCAGGATCCGGAGTCCCGGTCCAGACACATCACAGTGCAATTACCACACAGACGCACTGCCACAACTACAGGGCTGTTATAGAAAATGACAGGCTACTGTGATGTTTTGGCTCCGACGGTGAGCTGTCACCTGTTACCTGTAGCCTGCTGTTAGGGATCTACATGACTCGACACTATATATTACTCTAAGGGTATTGTTTAACTCCTGCTCTGACGATAGTAACACCATTAAAAGACAGTTTCCATATGGGAAAATGATTGGGGATTATAAAGGTCAGATGGCGTCACTTACTGCGCTGTCGGCTCTGCTCCGCTCCGCTGAGGAAGTCCTGGAGTCCACTCACGATCCGCCTTCTGCCCACTGACCGTGCAGATGGTTGTCTGTGTGTGTGAGAGGGTGTGTTTAGGCCTATGTGTGTTTTGGATGCCTTCCTAAACAAGCCCAACCCCGACCCATGTGACAGCGAGGACTTGTGAGGAAGAAATAACCAAATGCTCTGTTTTTCTACTACCAGCACCATAATTACTGTTGTCGTCCTTATTAGCCTTCTAGTGGACTATGGTGCTACATTATTAGCCCAGGTAGGCTATATGAGATTACATTCCTGTAGTAAAACACAGATATATGATAAATAAATAAATACATGCTTTAAACCATGGATAGATCTAATACTGAACACGAGCCGTGGAGTCGTCACAATGACGTCACAGTAACATCGAGAGTGGGGGTCGCCTGCGTGGATTGATGACTCGCAGCTCCAGTGTAAAGGTTTGTTGCCGTGACAACACTGGAGGGGGTGGAAGAGGGAGGGGAGGGGATGGTGGCGAGGAGGAGGAGGAGGAGGAGGAGGATGGTAGTGTCTGTCAGTGAATCATAGCTGCTCATTAGAGGAGAGCCAGGCAAATAAGAACAATCAGCAACTGGATTAATGCACCTAACACTACTTATACAACACCAGGCTGTGACATTATAGCTGCAATTAGTGCTGCTACTATCATTACTACCACTGGCACTGCCATACCTGTTTAGAATATTACATTAGTAGCCTACTACTACGACTACGACTACGCTGTTACCTCCAAGTCGAATTTTGTATTTTTGTATTGTGAACTATTGCTTAGAGGTTTTTGGTATGAAACCTCACCTGGGCTCATTACAGGGAACCACATGTGATCAGTAATAATACTCAAAAAAAATAATATTCAAATCGTAGGCTAGTTTTTGCAGTTGTGGAAGAAGTACTTAGCCTAAAGATCCTTTACTTTTGAACAGATGTAGCCTTATATAAACAACCCTTCCATGGCTCACAAGCGGAAACCTCCGGGTCAATAAAGTGATGCCAATGCGGAAGTGCCTTAAACCTGCATTATCTCTAATGGCCAGAAGGGGGTGACTCCACTGGCTGCAAAAAGAAGTCCAATGGCACTGGAGTCAATGTCAAAATGACCCCACTTCTCACTTGATTTATTACCTCAGTAAACACTTTCCTAATGTGTTTATGGTCTCAGCAGTGTTGGGCAGTAGCGTCGCTACTAGTTTCACTACATTTCTCAGTAGCTTGGTGGTAGCGTCGCTATTTTCTGAATCAAATAGCTTTTCAGTAATGAAGCTCTTTTATTGACCGAGTAGCGCGGTAGCTTCCACACACGCTACATTTTCCCAAGCATTTCTGAAGGATCAGTGAGTGACGCCACCGCCACACATGGACCTGTATGTGCAGCCGGAAGAAGCACTTCCTGTGACGGTGACATCACGTACCGATTATTGGGTTGATGTCTTCGACTTTGCTGCAGGGGAATAAAGACACACGCAATTGAGTTTACTTTCTACTGTGGAAGTATAAACATATACATATATGATAATTAAACTAGGCCTACTTTATAAAACAACAATGGTTCTCCGTGTGTAGCATTAGGAATACATTTAGCTGCCATGTTATGGCAGTAAGCAGGAGAGTTTCTGTGTGACTGATTTAGCTCTCTCTCTCTCACACACACACACTGTTTGGAGCAGGTTTTTAGTCTTTCTTCTATTGCTACTGTGGAATGAAGTTGGTTAAATATAAACTAGGCCTATACTGTGTTACTGTGTGTGTGAGTGTGTGTATATGTAAAAAATTTAAAGTAGCTTAGATGTAACTAAGCTGGGGGGTAGCTTCTGTGTAGTCAAGCTTCATTTAATGTAGTATAGCTAGTAGCTTAGCTCACTACATTTTCCAAGTAGCTTGCCCAACACTGGGTCTCAGTGACTAGTTTCAAGTTGCTACCATGGCGACCTGTCAATCAGGATAGAGGAAAATCGTATCCACTGCTCTGTGTACGTTTAACTAGCCGTGAACTTGTTTTTAGGTGGTGTCAGTGTTTCTAAGAACTCTGACCTTTTCACAGTGTGCTTTCAGTTAATGAAAGTTAATAAGTCGACTGTTTTATCCAGTATGTACATTTTGTTTCAAGCGTATTTTTTGCTAGCCGAAATTAGCTTCCCAATTAATATCACAGTTAATGTGAATTATGGATGCACCTAACTAGCCAATCTAGCTATAGCTCCACTATTTAATAAACCAAATATAAATGGAAAGTTTTTAGATGTAGCTTAAATTCTTTTTTTAAATAACTCTCTGCACATCATGTACACACTGACAAGAGTTTTCAGTCTCTCCTCAAATGCAAATTTAACACCATCTGTCCTTAAAAACACCATCCTACGGTATGTAAGTTTGTGTATGGCCATATACATTCACCCTGGCTGCAAGTACATTGTACATGCACAAGTTTTGCATACCACTAATACTGCTGTATGTATGTTCCAAAAACAGCATGTTAAAAGTGTCTGAAGAACTACTGTCCACCCTGCAGAAAAACACCAATAAAAAGAGTTTGGAAAAACAAACAAACAAACAAACAAACAAACCACTGTCCTCTCTGCTCATTACACTGTCTACCCAACCATACATCATATTTATAGATGTGATATAAATAAATAAATACATACATAAAGCTATCAAATTAATTTAGTGGAGTAAATATTATAATTTCCCATCTAAAATGTAGAGAATTAGAAATAAAGAAGCCCAAAATAGAAGCACCGAAAGTACAAGTACTTCAATATTGTATCCATATACAATAACTAAGTACATTAAGCAAGTAAAGTAATCTTTGTAAGAGCTCTTAAGGTAACTGGGTGACACAGCAATGACTCAGTTAATATCCATGCATCCTCCCTTCCTCTCCTCTTGGGGGCACTGCAGTCTCAGATAATTCAGTTAAAGATCAGTCTAAAGTGCAGCGTTTAGTGCAGCAGCGGGTTCAGTGGTGTTCACCCTAGGGTCTGGGGATCTGTTCGGGGACTTAAGGGTCTCAGAGGGCAACACAGGAAGATGGAGAATTATGCAGGAGCTTCCTTTTACCATCAGATGACCGTCTAAAGTCTGTGTAGGTATAGTTGCTGTTCCACTTTTATTAGATGCAGGCTGCACTGTGATCTTAATCAGGAATAAGTATGTTTGAAAAAATGGCTTTGTGGTACAGGTCTGAAAATCAGGAGATAAGAGTTGGGTTCTGTTTGTGAGTCACCTGAACCCAGAAGTGGGAAACAGAAGAGTTATCTTCATTAATGTCAGACATTGGTATCTATAGCTGCGTGTATGTGTGTTCAGCGTGTGTGTGCTCTTTTTCTGTCTGACATTTCTGATTTCTCCTGTGACTCACAGGAGGCTGACTCACCACTGATCCTTTTGCTGTGTGTGTGTGTGTGCTACATATTGACATATCATTCCTTCATCTTTTCTCACTATTTTCTCTCTCTCTCTCTCTCTCTCTCTCTCTCTCTCTCTCTCTCTCGCTCTCTGTCTCTTAATCTTTTATTGTCTTTTAACTTTTTATGACACCACTGGGCAACTTTCCCTCACTTTCTTTCCAGTATAATAATAAAGTCTTTGGCCCTCCTTCAGTATGACTGGACACATTTCTACCTGTGTGGGTTTGAATCTGTGTGTTCTATTAGTCTGAGATTTTATATCCACCCACTGGTGCTGCATAAAGTCACAATGAAGGATGCACTGATTCCAGGATGGAACCGAAATGGTGTTTAATTTTATGAATTTCCATTTGTCCACCGTATTTCTTGAAATCAATATGCCCTTGGTGACTTTTGGAAAATATAATTATTAGCTTTCTTGCTGAGAGATGGATAAGAAGATGGATACCCCTTTGATGTATGAAGGTTAAACCAGCTGCTGCCATCAGCCAGCCAGCTTTGCTAAAGAGCTAAAGATGAAACAGCTAGCCTGACTCTGCCCAAAGGTAACATGCAGCACTTTATTTGTTGATTAAATTTTGTTTGCAGTAACAAGTTATTGAGGTGGTAATATGTCAGTGTTGTGTTTTCAACTTGTTCCATGCACCCACGTGTCTCAAACTTGCATTCTTTCCAATAGCCAGCAGGGGGCGAAAAGAAGTCCGATTGGATTGGAGTCAAAATGACAAAAATGATCCTACTTCTCTCTTGATATATGACCTCAACTAACACTTTCCTAATTACTTTATGTCTCAATTGCTAGTTTCTTCAATTCAGCATGCACAAATAAATGTTGCATTACTTCCATCTACTGGAAAAGCTGTGTTTTCCCTGCACTAATTTTTTTGTGTGACACAAAAGGATACACACAAATTTATTGCCATTGTAAAATGCTATGTTGACGTACAAATGAAGACATACGAGTTGTAAATTAGAGGCACAGGCTTACAGATACAAATCACTCTTCATGTATTCATGTATTGTGTTTTACAAGTTATATATCTTGACATTTGTTTATGAATACTTGAAGGTTCAGTGTGTAATGGTGTGTTCACACTGAAAGCGGATCCAGCGTTTCGCGATGCTTTATTACAGACAAAGTCAATGCAAAGATGCAAATTCACGCGAAGATCGCTCCGGGCGGTGTGGAAGATGTGTTTGTTACAACATTCGCTGGTTCAAGCTAAAATTCAAGTGAAAATTTTTCAACTTGAGCGAGAAATTCGCTTGACACTATGTTGCAAAAGACTATCAGCGTTCTCAGAGCGTTGTTTGGAGAGGACCAGGGAGAGCGGGGGAGTGACATGCCACTGGCCCACGGAGAGATGCTAAACTACGGGGAAGTGTAGAAGAAAGGGCCGGGATCAGCGCTGCCGCTTCTGGACAAATAAATACCTGTAGTCAGTCTGGATTATGTCATTTAGCGGCGGGAGGAGCTCAGAGGTATCTGCTTTTATTGAATTAGCTTTTTACTTTAGTTTTTGGTATTACAACGTTGATTTATGTTCCCTCGAGCTTCTCAGCAGTAAGCTTCCGTATATTTCTGGTTCCACGGTTGTTGTCAGCGTCGGTTGGCACCCAGAGCTCTGTTGGACTACTACTTCATATTTACATAAAAACCGGACTAAACTTGACATTGCTTAGAGAAAAGAAAGCGAGGAAGTTGAACTACCTGTGTTCAGAATATATCTGTGTGTTACTTTTTTCCAGCTATCATTGTACTTTACTGCAAACAAGTTAGCATAGCATAGCCCTGATTGATCCGAACATTTTAAAAGTTTTGTTCTGCTAACTTGCTGACAGACCTGACAAAGCATGAAGTCATGTGTCTAACAAATCGGCATCATATTGTAGTTATTTCGGCATCAGTTTGATCCATTTGTTGTGGTTAAATCACAGCAAAATGTTTACTTTGGGTTCATACAGCTGTAGTAATGGCGGATTGTGCTTATTGGCGTTATCGTATTGTGTGTGAACACTTCGCAGTTGTCCAGCTATAAAACTCCCGCGAGGATTAAATTCACGTTGTATGTGAACATACCATAAGCTTCCGTGGTGAGGGTTACGAATTGCAACTAGTGGCTCACAGTGCATTCACGGAATCGTTGTATGCATTTGACGTCTTTTGCAAAATATGAATATGCAATGTGAAATTTTGAAGTGGTGAAACTTGCTCTAACAAGCTGTTTGTCCATTTGGGCTACTGTAGAAACATGGCGGTGCAACATTCATTATGTAAGGTCTTTCCACACCACTGAAAACACAGTAATGTATATTATATTGCATTTTTGTCAATAGATCCTCCTAAATATTACACACTGGACCTTTAAGAGACTGTTCTAATCCCATAGCTTTGTCACTACAAACACACACACCCTTTCACGTTCCTTTTAAGTAGTCATGTGATCCATTCTTGATATAACAATATTTATCATAGCCACTTTAATGTAAACATACAGTTGCTCATGAAGGCCAATATGGGCTCTCCTTTAAACAGAGCTGCCACTGTAGTGCCAGTGTGTAGGTGTAACGTTTAAGACAGTAATTTGCATTAGGCAGCACATGTTATATTATTTTTAGCTTTATTTAAATTAATTTCATGACTATTCTGGGATGAACAAACAATGGAAGGAGGAAGTAAATATGGAGGAGATGAGAAAGCATCTGAAGGCTAATGATATGCAATTGGATGACCTTTGACTTTCACCTATGTCAACCAATCAATAGTCCTCTGTTCCAAAGACCACCAATCAGTAGAGTCCTTTAAAAATACCCACGAGGCACCTGTGGAGTAGTATGACTGAGGACGTCTCCATGGCAACAACATCATTACCAGAATAGCTCCTTCTTTCTCTCTATTTCTGTCTCTCATTCTCTCCTTTCATCCACCTCCTGCTCTCGCCTTTCTATCTTCTTCTTTTTCTCTGTTCATGCGGAATACCTCTCCTCTCCTTTGCTTTTTCTTCATCCTCCCCTTCACATTTAATTTTCCCTATCCTTCCATTCCCTAACCTCCCTCCCTTCCTTCCCCCTATCTCTCTCCCTGCTTCGCACATTCTCCCCTTCATCTTTTTTCCAACCTCCCAGCTCTGTCGTATTCTCAAATGTTCTTTCCTCCCTCATTTTGCCCACTCTTTCATTCTTCTCTGTCCCCTCCACCTCCTCCTCCTCCTCCTCATCTGTTTTGCAGTCACATTGTGCTAAGAGTGAATATATTTATAGCTTCATCTATGAGTCCTCCTCTCCTCCCGTTTGCTCTCCTCTCTTTATGTTGTAAACAATGATGAATGAAAGTGAATCTTGTCCCTGTCAATTCTGATGCTTCTGTTACTTTTACCGGTATCCGTCATAATTAAAAATATTTTTAAATCAGATTTGACAAACCTCACAGACTCATTCCCAAATAGAGAAGATCCACCACAGTTCTGATATGCGAGACTCTGTTTCACAGAGTACCTCTGCATTTTTGTTTCTTAGCAAAGACTGTTTGGTACTTTTGATAAATGCTAAAAATATAAAAGAGAACAAGAGCAAGAGTCTATAGCCATGTCTGTGAGTACTTTAACATCAGTATGCTAACCTGCTGATGTTAAGCAGGTACAGTGTTTTATCATGTTCACCATCATAGTCAAGCATGTTAGCATGCCAGTGTTTGCACAAAACACAAAGTGCTGCTGAGAATGTCATTTTGCAGGTATTTGGTCAGAAAGTACTGGACAACCTGAGGTTTTGACCTGATGATGGTGCTAAATAAAATATTGGAAAACAGGGTTTACAATTCACCCTGAAGGGGAAAGTAATGTGTGTACAAAATCTCATGGCAATCCACTTTATAGTTTCAGTCTGGACCAAAGTGGTGGACCGAAAGACAGATCATAGCCACGCACCCAGCATGGCTAAAAATCAATAGGATTGTTAAATTATGAAAACTTCTGCAATGTTAAGGAATATTTTTCTTGGTTCACTGGTTGACAATCTCAAAGAAGTGCTACTGTTACTGGGGAATGTGATGATGTAATGTGATTGCCAAGGCTGGATTACCAACAAGCTCCCACAAGGCCCCATGCCCCCTGAGGTCTTGGAAGCTCAGGGCTTACTGTGTGCCAGCTGGTGTCTTTAATTGATAATATGTTGGGGAATATATACCACTAAACAACAAAAACACAATCTCAACTCACACTGTAAGGGACTTCACAATTATGGGATAATGGTGAATGCTAAGATATGTTGAGTAGAAGAACTAGAGAAGAGTCATGAAGTGGGCAATGGTTGCTAACATTAGCCACCATAAGCTACTGGTCATACAAGACCAAGTAAGACTCTGGCAGCAAAACTTCAGTGTGTTGAATTGATCAAGGGTGTGTTTTTTAATTTGTTAGCAGAAGAAAGTGTTATTTTTTTCTTTATTATGGTTACATAGTCTCGCATAGCACAGTAATCAAGCTAACATGACCAATTTGCTTTCGTCACCCAAGACTCCCAAATCCAAATATAATTAATTCATGATATACAACAGAGAAAAGCCATGGCTGGATTAACCTGCTTGCGGACCTTGAGGCAAAAATGACTTCTTATCCTTATTAACACCCCTGTTTCTCACCACTTTGCTTTTTTGGTACTTTTATTAAACACATTGATTTTGGAATATGAAAGTTGTGAGCACAAAACTAAAAGATTGAAAGTAAAGTATGCAAAAAAAGTTTAGTTAAATTGTCACAATTGTTATAAAGGATTATTTTTTGATTGACCAGTTCATCAAATCAACTCATAGTTAACTTGTATTGCCCAGCTGATTGGGAATAGTCTTTCAGTGTGAAGTTAGCAGTTAGCCTAACTCTGCAGCTCCATTGTGTGTATGGAGTCACCATATGGGCAGAAACATGGGGAAGCAAGACAGACTAAACGACGCATCTGTCTGCCTGCCTGTCTGTCTCTGCCATGTCTGTCTGCCTCCATTGGTTTCTACTGAGTCTATTTTTAGCCCCAGCAGACTGGTCACGTGGCAGGAGGAGGACGTCAATAATGTTGTTGTTGGTGGTGGGTGAGAGAGAGAGAGAGAGAGAGAGAGAGAGGCAGACTGTAAATATGGAGGAGGTGAAACGGTAGGAGGTCGGTAAGACGCGTCCTGCTTGTAAATTACAATTACGCGTTTTCATGTAAAAGAAAAGCGCAGAGGAGCTCTCCGGGGGGGCACACACCGAGCCTCGGCGGAAACCAAAGCCGGGAGGAAGCGACCTCTGCGCTGAAACGAGTTCCAGGAGGACCCACCGATATCCACGGTACCGTGGGGTTTATTACTAGCGTATGCGTGGTTGTGTACGTGTGTGCGTGACTGTATAAGAAGGATATACCTACCGACGGCCACTTAAAGGATTCTTGAAGAATGGTTGCAGATTGAAAGAGGGGGGTTTGTGCTTGCTAAGCCATTGCCTAACGTTACACTTCTAATAAACTATACAATAACACATACTAACTTACTTTAGCTTGCTAAAGGACATAAGCAGACACTTGACAGATAGAGCTGCTAAGTTAACTAGCTAACAAACAGGCAACACTCAACAGCTATTAACGTTAGCTGCTTTCACGCAAGTTACCTGTGTGCCAGCAGTTATAGACCAGATGTGAACTTCATAGCTAGCAGCTAACTAGGGAATAACTAACGGCTGACAACCAAAAGTTCAACAGCCACCATACATAGTGCAAGCCTGAAGCTAACACAAGGCAGCAGTTAACCCTCTACTAGGATGGTTAGTGGATGACTAACGTTAAAAGGCAGCAGTGACTCGCCAGTGGCTACAAGTGCAAGCAAATAACCTAGTAACACAACAGCTACTACCACTAGCAAGTGAGTACCACATCTCACCCTCTGTGAGCTTGAAAGGTGGATCTGAACCAATGTGTTATTATGTCATACTCTAACTTACCTTGTCTAACCTACATGTACAGTTTTGAATATGGTCCCTTATGAGAAACATATGCTGCATACACATGGCTAATTTTAAAGGTGTCTGACATTTTGCTGAGTCCGTGAGGACAGCAGCTTTTTCCAAATGATCAAGTTAATGCTCAGCATGAACTATGGCAACCTCTTACGTTATGATATTATGCTCCATTCCATCTGCCAGTTTAAACTATCTTGCACAGTGATGTACATTTTGTTATCAAACTGCATGTCAACCACAATGTTGTCTGACACATGACACCTACCTGGGTCAGTTGCCACAAAAGAATGATGCAACGCGACCTTCAGAAAAGCTCAAAACAACAAAATTGACGCAGCTGACTTTGTTGTGTCTGAACAAACCCCACAAAAGTATGGCCCTAGAGATAATGCTTTTATTGAGTGAATTGGACAGTAACAGGGGGTGGCTGACAGCTTATATTTTGTCGCTGGTGTTTTTGCGCATTGGCTGTATAAATGGGCCAAAAAGGCAGGTAGGTGCAGGTAAAAAAAAACAAAAAACCCAACATGCAACTAGACTATGATACTGTTAGTTACAAGGGACTATCTAGATATGCAACCCCAAATTATCTTATAGAGGGTAGGCACGAATAGCAAACATAATTTAACGATGTAACATTAACCAATCAATCATCAGTTGCATCGTTTACTGAAAGAAACATGTAATAAAATCAGACATGTCAGATATTTGAAAAATAATATTATGGACCTCCCAGTGATTTTCGTGAGGTTGAATAATCCTGCTTTTAAAATAGGACCAGGCATCTATATACCTCCTCCCTCCATCTCTGTTGGAGGTTTTGTGGTTTAGTTTGCTGTGTCTTCTCTACCATTCCTCCCTTACAATATAAAACTCGTCCGCTGACTTTTATGAACTAACAGCAGTCCGTAAAATCCTTGGTGACAAATACTTTTCCGCGCACAGGGGTTTCAAACCATAGAAACTGTATTGAAAAAAGTACTGTAAGCTGTGCATAAAAAGACTTTACAAATGGAGTTTAGGTTGGTTGAGGGGAAAGAATGTGAAGGATTGGCCCTACTCCCAAGTGGCAACATAAATTTGCGGGTCACTGTGGTTTAAAAACATCTACAATTACGACTTGGTGGCTCCGACACCATAGAGTGGCTAAAAGCGTGCCATACTGGGTAAGTAAAAAAGGGGCCATTTGATGAGACGTAAAACATACCTCCATGTTGTTGTATAATTGGAAAAGGGCTATAGCCTAATGCAATGCTAATACTGTAGATTAGAAATATTAAATAGGCTACCCTGAGCTCATGATAACAGTCTTACTGGGTTTCATTTATTCAAGAGGGAACCTGTGGGTCTGAAAAGTGAAGCCACCCGGAGGTAACTTAAACTTGCATTCTATTGAACGGCCAGCACTCCTCTTATTGCAAAAGAAGTCTGGTTCCATTAGAAATAATGGTAAAATGACCCTACTTCTCACTTGATTTATTACCTCAGTAAACACTTTCGTAATGACTTTTGGCCTCAATCATTAGTTTCAGTATGATGTTCATTTAGTAAATGATTGTCCAATTTAGAGGAAAATAGAAAATAAAGCAGACTATGCTTCAGTGTGTTACTTCCTAGAGGCTGAAAATTTGCTACCATGGCAACCTGTTAATCAGGCTAGAGGCTACTCGTTTCCATTGCACAGTGTAAATTTAACCAGCACTGCTGAAAAAGCTTATTAGGGTACAGCTATTAATGTTTCCGGTAAGTATGTTTTGTTTTAAGCATGTTTTTAGCTAGCCAAAATTAGCATCCCGGTTAAAATCACAGTTAATGTGAATTACAGATGCACCTTGCTAACCAAGCGAGCTAGTGTCACCGTCTCCTGCAAATGTCGTCACGTCTGGTTCCTGGTTGCAAAAAGTCAACATGGCGGCTGCCTTAATGTCAAACTCGAGACTTCAAAACGGCCGTCCACAAACCAATGTGTGACGTCACAGTGACTATTTCCTCTTCTTTTATACAGTCTGTGATTTCATTCAGAAAAGGCATAGCATATCATCAGGGGTGAGTCGTGCACAGTTTAAGGCTGCAACTAACAAATATTTTCATTATGGATTAATTTGTTGATTATGTCCTTGATTAGTTAATCTTTTGCTCTGTAAAATGTTGAAGAATGCCCATTCTAGCTTCCTAAAGCACAAGGCAATGTCTTCAAATGTCTGACTAATAGTCCAAAACCCAAGATGTTCAGTTTACTCTAACATAAGACAAAGAAAAGCAGAAAATCCTCACAATTGAAAAGCTGGAACTTTGCAACCAATTTTTCAAATTAGTTTTGACGTAATGCATGATGGCATTCTAATGGACACATCTGGGGCATCTGGGAAGTTTAGAAAAGGAGAAGAAAATCAACCAATGTGCCTCTGATGTCATAGAATAAAAGCGTAGGCCCAGATCATTTGGGGGAGATAGAAAAGTAACCATTTAAATAATATGAAAGAGGAAATACCAAGACAGAGGGAAAGAGAAGAAATAATCCAACACAACCAAAGGACATAAAAAAGCAATAGAAATAAGAAACAAATGGACAAAATAGAGGGATTATCTAACACATCACAAACCAGTGCTAAACATTTTGTCGCCTCTCAGTGCTGTTTGGGAATGCTGAAGTCCCACAGTCGCATAGAATGAAAACTTCCATAGTGCTTTGAAACGTGTACTTTAATGATGACAGCTGTTTGGATATGTTCAGTCACAGAGTATGTGATGATTTGGGTAGGTGACATTTAATCACTAATTCCGCTCGTTGGTAATACCTCAACGAACCACAGCAAACCAGTTCACCACCAAACACTTCTTTAAACTGAAACTTCCTTCTGTCCTTCCTTCCAGTGCATCACATAATTGTAAATAACATACACTCATAAATTATTTTTTGTTGTATAGCACATCTGGCCATATACAAGAAAGTAAATTGTCAGGACCAGCCCTATCTAGATATTCTTTTTGTTCAACCAGGCAAAGTCTCTGTGGGCCTGAAAATGTAGATGCCTGAAGAACGTCGCTAAATGTGCTGGTGAGAAACCTTCTTCTTGGCTTCATGTGCCACTGAGCAGCTGTCATAGGAGTGGATGAAGCTTCCCAGGCTGTATCCGGTTCTCTTTATGCATCCATGCCTGACCCCCACATCAGTCTGGTTGGAAGGATGGTGGTGGTGGATTTTCAGCTGAGACTAGAGGTCAGACCCTACTGGTCAAGGGTCACCCCATTAATTACATTAAATCTTAAATACACAAGAGCTTTAAGGGCCATGCCACTGACTTCATGCTATTCCGCTAAGGACTAGAGACATATGTTGTGTGAAAACCCAGATGTTTAATTTGCATGAACATGAAATGTTTTCTGTTCATTTCTTTTGATTTCCACTCTGTGGCCCGGATCAGACGGTGTTGTGATCAAGTTTCTGCTAATATGACAGTTGTTACTTAGCGGCAAACCGAAGATTACAGGATGACAGGACAGCTGATTCGGTGGTTACCTAGCAACGTGAATACAAATGCAGCGCACTGCTCTTTTCCAGATTCAACCAAAAAAGGCATTGCTCTGCGCCTCAAGTTTTCAAACCTGCAAAGTGCTTTCTGTCTGATTGAGGCCTATCTCTTCTATTCTTCTGTTCTACTCTATTCTTCCAAACTTTCTGGCTTGTAACCTTGTCGCTGGTTCCATATGTCTGCTGGTAACCAGTTTAACTGATGTGTGATTATATAGTATAGCCATATAGTCTGATAATAGCCCAGCAGAATAAGAATGCCTCATGTTACCAACTCAGTTGGAAGAGACTGGCCCGATAATCTGTTTAATAGGATAATATTAGTGTCTTGTAACCATGTAAACATTTAATCTGATTGTTTGTCTTTGGTTGGAATAAATATATTCACATGCGGGTAACATTAGGTGACGTGAACAGGTTTCCGGGTCGGATAGAAACATAACAAAACAAAACCGGTCTGTGACTGATACAGCTGACTTTGCGTCACAGGTGTAATATAGGATAGTGAAAGTCAGGACCCCCACAAGGGGTCACAAGGTAAATCTGAGGAGTAGCAAGATGATAGACAGTAGAAGTAGAGAAAACACATCTTTGCTTTAAGCTTCATTTGCTGATGAAGCAAAACACGTAGCTCGCACTTGCATAATAGATGTCCGTAATTTTAAAGCTGGCCAGGACGTGAGTTTCTTCGGTGTGCGGCAGGCCTCTTCTCTTTTTTTAGATTCAATTTGCTGTAATGTTAAAGACATGGAAAAGCACTGAACCCTCACATTTGACAATGAATTGATTATTCAAATAGTTTCATTTTCTGCCAATTAATCGACTAATCACTGCAGGTCTACGTAAAACAGTGATCTTTAATACGCAGTCCTGAAATCACTTGTGAAAGGACAGCTACTGTGTGTGTGTGTGTGTGTTGGAGTATGTGTGTATTTGTCTCCTTTCACCTTGAGCCTGTTGAGAGAGAGAGAGAGAGAGACAGAGAGAGCTGAAAACCAGTGAGAGCAAGAAATATGAAGTATAAACAAATCCTGTTGGAGGCCGACTACGACTCGGACTCTACATCTCGTTCTCTCACTCGCTCACACTTGCTGTTTGTTTAGGGAAGAGGTGCTCAGGTGAACCGTTACCACGGCAGCCAGCTCCGTGGTTGCCAGGCAGCACTTCCTGCTCCTCTCCAGAGTGGGAGGGGCCAGGTATTTTAGGAAATGATGGTGTGAAGAGGAGGAGGAGGCGGCACAGAGAGAGAGAGAGAGAGAGAGAGAGAGAGAGAGAGACTTATATTTCTTGATGCTTTGGCAGCACTGAGACATGTGGGAGCTGGTTGATATGTTGGAGCATGTTTTCTCTGTCTTTCTGTGTGTTTGTGTGCGTGGCATTGGGCTAATGGAGTAGTTGGCCAGCAGGTTAGTCTGTCACAGCTAGTTAGCTCCATATCCAGAGTACAGACAGACACACAAACACGCGCTCACCCATAGCATTTCATCCCATTATCTAGGCTCTGACACTGTTACCACGGCACTCAGCCAAGTTGCTGTAGTGACACAGACTTCCTGTGACTTCTTTGGAGAGTTGAAGAAGAGCCACATGCAGCATTTGCCAAAAATAGACAGACCAGTTGGAACCAGGATAATTCATTATTTTAACCCCACTGGGGCTGCATCTAATGATTATTTACATTATTGATGAATCTGACCATTATTTCCACACTTAATTGATAAATTGTTTGGTCTATAAAATATGAAAATATTAAAAAATGCATTTCTCAATTTGCTAAAGCCCAAGATGACGTCTTCAAATAATTTGTTGTGTCTGACCATCGTTGGGTTTGACATCTGAGGACATCATCTTGGGCTTTAAGGAATTGTGACCAGTAATGTCTCTAGAGCAAAGAAAATAATCATCAGAGGAATCCTTGATGGAGTTTATACTGCAGGCTGTGTTGTTTCCTCTAGAGGTTTCCGACCCTCCTGTTGAGGCTGAAGTACATTGCCAACTCGATTGCACAATGTTCCTTTTGAGAAAGTTTTTTTTTTTTTTGCTTTGTTTTTGCTAACTCACATTTCAGCTAGCATGATAGATAATCTATGAATCGTATTAATAGATTCTGGATTTTTCAGTGAGGTGGGTGGAGTATATACTTATTTTAAGACTTTTTAGCTGAGTAACTGAACTTAAATCTATATAAGACAGGTTTTATTTTCAATTCAAAATACTTTTAAGTGCTAAAACTCGCCAACTAGATCTTTATTATGAAATTACTGGTGGTTGTGTGGTAATGTTTCGTGTTTCAGACTTGAGAGGAAAAGAATATTTGTATTTAGGTTGGATGTAAGGAGGTCATTGAGGCACTCCATTTTAATCAAAGGTGTTTTTTTTAACCCACTTGTGTATGTAATGGGGTGGACCATTACATACACAAGAGGGACATAATATTAGTATCACCACAACAAACTACATCTTTAAAATGTAGCACAGTATTGAATCACAGAGCCCATTAGGAGCTTTATTGTAATATTTATTGCACGGCTGTTGTTTTGGAGTGCATTTGATTGTACAGATGTGCTCTATTAACTTTAAAGAGCAGTTAACTATAAAAATAAACTTTTATTTTTTTTTGAAAAGGAGTTGGAAGAAGTAAAACTTATGTACTCCTACCCCTTTAATTCTTACATTCCTTTCAATTAACAATTTTTATATTATTATTATTATGTTTATTTATATATCTATATATATTATATTATATATTATATATATTATTATTTTTATTTACACAATATTAAAGTGACCACTGACAAGTATTTATTTATCTAAACTCGATAATGTACCAAAACAAAGATACAACCAAAAAACTGTACTGTAGCCTGTGTGGACAGTACACAGTGTACTTTACATGTAGATAAGTTTATTTGACATGTAAAACATTAACATTTTACCAGTTTACTGTACCTGTAATCCAGTTTATTGTAAACCATTTGGGACTAGTTCCAATGCAGTTAAAGGCATGGCAAAGAGAGTGGGTCGAGGTGACATGATGATGATGATGATGATGAAGAATCCACCCACAGAGAGATGCCCCCCTCCCTCAGTCAGAGCATTAAACGCCTGGGCTCAGAGCCAACAGACCTCAGACAGACACGCTGTCTGTCTCTGTGTGTGTGTGGCGTGAGGAACAAACGAGTATGTGTTTGTGTGGAAACACAGGCTGAGCCGAGGGGAGTCTGAGCTAAACATGTTCCTTTTAAATCACATTACAGCTAAGTAGCCTGAGCATCACCCATGACACACGGACACACAAAGGCCGTCTGACAATCATTTAGGATGTCGGGAGTCTGTGACGTTTTTCCATGTGTCCCGGGTTCTCTCTCACTCTGTCTCTCTCATGTGTACATGCACATACAGTACACTGTACAAGACCAGTAGGTGGCACCAGAGGACCAGGGAGCCACAATAAGCAACAGGGTGCAGCTTGTTTCCCTAATGCGATGTAATTCCTGTGCAAACATGATGTTGGTTCAGGACACAACACAAGGAGGAATCATTCAGAAAGGTAGACCAGTGAGACACCGGTTAAGTTTAGGGTTAGAAGTTAAAAGAAGGGGGGGGAGAGATGATAAGATGCTACGGTAAGAAAACAGAAAAATTTGGATAAAAAAATTCTAAATTAAACAAGAATAATATGCAATATTGTGGTTTATTCTGTCCCAGTCCTGCATTTTTTAAGGATTTAAATCCATTCTGGCTCTCATCATTATCAGTGCTAATTATTATTCCTACTATTTATTCTGCTGTGAATGGAAAATGAATAAGAAAATCTGTACAGGCGCAACTAATAACACCAAGTCTTTAGTCATTTTAATAGTTCCACCTGTGACGTGTCAAAATGTCTTCATTTGGAGACAGTAAAGGAGGAAGAGTGCTGTGAACCTGACGGCTGTCACAGTTCAGTCTAGCAAGATCTACTCAACAACAAAATAACATGTGGTTTGCAAACTGGACAGCCTGAAAAGGGAGACACTTTGGATGTGATCTGCTACCAAAAGCTACAGGAAGTTATCTGACTCCACAATAGAATGCTGGTCTTTCATTAAGGACATTTCTTCCTCCATCATTTCCTTGTACAATGGCCAAACAACAATACACGCTGACGAGAAGCCACCAGGAAACACATTTTAGTGGAAACACATTCTCTCTCGACAGCAATCCCCACACAGGCTTTATAAACGTTTCCCTAATATCTCCCCTTGTAGGAATAAAAAAAGGTTGAGCCAGGCTTTCCGTTCTCACGTGGCACATATGTAGTTTACACTGATAGTGGTGGCAGATTTACACAAAAACAACATTTCTAGCCGGTGACTGTTGATCTTTCTGATTGCTTTAGCAGATTTTATCAGCTGTAGCTGACTAGCTAGTTAGAATGATTGAATGATTATGTTGATGTAATTTTTGAGGGGATTGGTACCAAACAAATATATTTTCTTAAGTCTGTACAATATGATGTGGCCAGGACATCCTTGCATTTATTTAAAATGGTATTTTTACACACTCACCTTTAACAAATATTGCACCTCCTGCTATTTCAAAATTGCAGTAGACCATATTACGATTTTGATAAAACTTTTATTAATTAAAAAGGGGTGTGTGTGGCTCAGTTGATACAGCGCACGCCCCATGTACAAAGCTGAGTCTTTACTGCAGCGGCCTGGGTTTGAATCCAGCCTGCGACCCTTTGCTGTGTGTCACCCCGTATCTATCTCCCTCATCAAAGCAAAAAAAAAATTCTATTAATTGTTCAGCTCTAATAAGCTGAAGTGTAAACTTCCCCCAATTCAATAAAGAGCAGGACAGAGCTGCTGACATCAGCAAGCAGGATGTGTTGTCATGGGGGGGGGGGGCTTTTTAAAAAAGTAGCCTGTAACCAAAAAGATTAATGTGTTACTTGAATGTGGAATTTAGACGTTAGAGCAGATGAACACTCCTTACACTTCTGCTCTTGCATTTATTTTATTTTAGAAAAAAATTGAAACTACCTTCCAAACTCTTTATATAGAGACTGTCAACGCTTCAACAAGGGAACAAATCTGAAGCTTGACCTGCCGTGCCTAGTTCCTGTTGCTAAACCATGATTGTGGGAGGGTGGTAGCAAGTAGTCAATTGCATCAAGGCTGATCTATACTTCTGCGTCAAATCCACGCTGTAGTCTACAAGCTGCGCACCCTACGCCGTAGGCAGATGCACGCCTCCCCAAAAATGTAAATACATGTTGCGGTTCTTGACGCAGACCTCAAGAACTGTGAATGCTCGGCTTGGTAGCATCGCATTTCCTCCGAGCTCCCACAAAGTGCTCCGTGCTTTGAAACTAATTTTACAAGTGGCCAGACAAGTGGCTGTAAAACGGTGGATACATTTGTGTCACAATCCCTGCGAAATGACTTGTTTCACTATCAGAAAATGAAATCCATTCAGTCAATAACATTTGGAAAGTCTAGAAGAGTATTTTACCCCTATTCAAGTTAACTTAGGGGTAAACTACCGCCAACTAGCTGCCTATCTTTTGGCGCTGTCATTGCAGAGACACAGCCATTAGCACACACAAGTATAAATGCTCAAGATGGCGTAGGGCAGGGCATAGACTCAACGCAGAAGTATGAATCAGCCTTAAGTGTGATAAAGGCAGAATAAACAAACAGCTGAATAGCAAGTGCTGAAACTTCATTTTCTCTTTGGCAGGAAAAGCCGACATTGAGAAGAGATTCATCTGTCTGTCCATCGTCCGTCCTCCAACACATGGCCGACTCCGAGGACCCACTTTAACACACACATACACTCTGTGAAAGGGTTGGGGAGGGGATTCCAGGTTCAGCCTTCATGAATTCATCACACACCTCAGGTAAGTTTCTATCCATCTGTCTTTCTCTCTCTCTGCTGTAGTTAGCAATGGTGTGACGGGAGTGAGTCTGACTAGTTGGCTGGGTTTGATATTAGTATAAGCTTAAAGCTGTGAGGTGCTTTTACCCTGTGAGCATGGAAAAAAAGGATCCCCTTCTTTACATGATGTCTGTACTGACTGTGTCAAAGATTTGACTTCTCAGTTGAATCCATATGAGCAACGGAAGCTTTAGTCTTCACTGGGTTGGATTACGCAGTTGTGCGGTTTGTTGTTGCACTTGTCAGCCCAGTCAATTTTATAGAGGGGAACCTTATTGAGCTAGCAGCTCAGTTTACCGACCGGGGTATACCGGGGTAAATAGTGTGGCTCGTCTGAACTGAGGTCAATAACACAATCAGTCATATCATCATACTGTATGTTGCTTCCCTCTGCTGCCCTTTAGTGACAAGGATGTGTGTGTGTGTTTATGAGGATAGTGATATGGTTGAATGGGCAACCAAACGGCTTAGATCATTTCTTTCCCATTTCATACACTTCCTTTAATCTGCTTGTACATGATCTGCTGGGGAAGGTCATTTAACTTTTTCTTAATAACAAATGTAATTTTTTGGACACTTGACACAATGAATTCTCAGCATTTTGCATCATCGCCGTCAGGTGTAGTTTAGGGTTTGGGTATTGTTTTTAAATTTATCCAATTCTTTTGGAGCTGCTTCCTCCCTCGTACCAAACCGAATTACTGCAGGTGTTGCATTTTGCTGTGTCGTACTCTTTTTTTTTGATGAAGCTAAGCCAAACTTTGGAGCGTTTGCTGTGGTCCGCGATGGTCCAGGACTGGAAACAGAAGGACTCTCTTCTTCATGCTTTGTTGACATACTGCGTAACAAATGACGTGACGTTAAGCTGGCGTAGTGGTTTCAGCAGATAAGTGACAATTTTATGGACTGTAAAATGCTCACTGCAGGTCATTGGGGAGCTGAAATATGCAGAAAGTTAGGAACCAATAAGCAGAATCCAAATGCATGGGTCCAATTTGGAACTGGTTCTCGATACCTAACCCTAGAGCAGTGTCGCGCTACTGACATTCTCACACAACTTTATTCGTTCCATTCGTGTAGAGCTAAATTTCACACGGAGAATTCAGACACTCAAATAAAAGAGAAAAGATAAAGAAGATCAAAAAACAGAACAGCACACAGATTATTTAGAAGGGTTCTCACATAGAACAGGATGCCAAAAATAATCATGGGGGTGTGCCCCAGCTGAGCCACGTTTGTGTTTTGTGCATCGACTGCATTTAAAATGGAATGTGAGAGGTTTTGTGACAGACATGGTTCCATATTGTTTCCCAAGAGAGAACCTGCAGATTATTTACTGTGTTCTTGTGTTGGTGATCAACAGATGGCAGATTCATTAGTTGGGTAGCACACAATCAAGACAAGGCCTCCTCAGGTATCTTTTTTTGACACCTTTATCTCGGACTGAGCGACTGGTTGACTGACTGACTGTAAATTGGTTGTCATGGATACAGATATAGTACATAACGCACACACACGCAGACACACAGACAGCAGTGTGACTCCAGGGGTTGATGCGCCTCAAATAGAAACGCAGAGATGAGTCATCCGCTGAGCTACTGCAGTAGGCGCACACACACACACACACACACACACACACACACCTTTAACAGATGTGTTTAGTATGTGAGAACATTAGGATTTCAGACATGTTGCCTGGTCAGTCGCATCTCTCTTTGTCTCTCTCGCTGCCAAATTAATTTGAAACGATATTGTAAGACAACAGAAGAAGTCTTTAAGACATAATGGTGCTTCCAGAGAAGAGAAAAGGAAACTCGAGTCAATGTAAAACATTACGCACGTTCCTTTTCACTATTTACATTTTCTCCTCTTTCTACATGTTTAGTCTCTCTTCTTGTGAGTCACACTGAGGCGGGCCTCATTCTGCTTGCGGACACACAGAGCTGTTTACACAGGAGGTGAGGATGATGAGGGCGATGAAGGTGACAAGGAGGAGGTGGGATGTAAGGTGTTGATAAAATGATTCAATGAAATGTTACCGTTCCTGGAATGGAAACTGTCATCCCAGCAGCAGCGATGAGCCCAGAGATGAGAAGCGGATGAATACAGAGGAGTTCGTGAGCTGGTCTACTGGATCTTCACTGGTGCCGCTCAGTACTTTTTAATGTATTACCATCGGTTGCCTAAAGCCTGATTCATTCTGATGCTTTGTAATCCCTGCACTCCTGCAGTCAGTGACATTCCATTACACTCGGTTAAAACACAGGAACATATTCCTTAAAGCGCAGCCTCACTTAGGACTGAGCTGCTTTATGGAACAAACAAATGCTATAAATAGCAGCCAGCAGTTTCAATTAATAATATCCACACCGACAGTGAAGTGAGAAAAGTGAGCAGTGCAGCTTTCGGTTATAAAACAACATTTCCGTGATTCTCCTTGACATTTCCCAGTGGCGACACTCACGCTGCTGTTGGATGAACGCTTTTTGTCAGATTTGAACTTAAGTATTTCAAGAATGTATAGTAAATAGTAAAAAAAACACTTACTTACCTTACTGGGGCTTATGTATTGGACTGTTTCATGGCCCGGTCCAGTTTCTTCTTGGAGTCATTTATTTTTGCATTTTTGGAATGGATTAAACACACAAGATATAAGAAGTTAATTAGTGAGACACTTATTTATATTATTTTCATCGTTGTTTTTATCTAGAATGTGGGCACAATTATATTTGGTTCTGTAAAGCATTTTGTATTAAGAAAAGTATTATTATTAATATTATATTGGATTGCAATATTGGATTTTAGTATGAATGTGATACCTTGATCTGTCATTTATTCAATCCATTAATGATTAGTAACAGACATTACTGTTTTGTCTAAACATTGTTTCTTAGTATAATTTCCATTAGACTTGTCGTATTTAAATATGTAGGTATCAGATAGGGTTGGTCAAAAATGTTATCACAATAGAAAAAGTAATATTTTTGATATTGACAATTATCACAATAAATGTCAAATCATTATTTTTGTCAGGTTTAAAGGCTGATTTTTTGCTGAAGACAAAGACAAATAGTTAAGTGTGGTATTAAACTTTTCTTTATGGTCAGAAGTTTGTTCTGACCAACTTGATGCCAAGCAGTGGATCACTTAACACGTCTGAGGAAGAACATTCAAAACTATTATGCTTTAGTCTTTTTTCAACAAATATGCATGATTAAAATTAAGCTAAATCTTTTTTCAGCCCCTTTTCCTCAACAAAATGAAATACCTTCATAGAAAAATTAAGTGCTAATTTGTTTGTGATTCAAATGAATTAAATCAATTAAACAATTAAATGAATTTGTTATTTTGTAATTGAGGATAGTTATATTGTTTTAATTATCATTATTGTTTTATTGCCCAGCCCTAGTATCAAACCTCAGTACTTAAACATACAACCTTGATGTGGATTCCTTAGGTTTTTTATATTTTTAAAATTGTGACCAAATTCACACTTTTACTGTGAAAAATCAACCAGTGAAGTGAAGACAGTGAAGAAGAGGTCACAGTCCCCATTTGATTGACAGATGATCTGTGGGCAGTGCAGTGCAGAAACATGACAGCGCTGAACGCCTCCCTCTCAGCCCCCTCCTCCCCACCCCAGAGCTGTAGGCTTACTGCTCTCTCTCTCTGCCTATTTTTATCTCTAGCTCCTCCTCCTCCCTGGCAGGCTATTTTCAGCTATAGTCTCTCCAACAACCCCCCCCCCACCCCTACATCTCCTGTGTTAGTAAATGCTTGTCTTCTCTCCCCCTGCCTCCTTCTTCTTTAATCTTTAAAAAAACAAAAACAAAAAAAAAAACAGCCAGTCTAACAACACAAACACGCATCAAAAAAAGAAAAGAATAAAAAGGAGTGTATGATGGTGAAAGGAGGGATGGACGTGCAAGGAGTGTCCTTGTTCTCTGTCTCCTTTTGCATGTTGTGACGCTAACTAAAATAAAAAAAGCTGTTGTTGACTTTCTCCTTATCCGCCTAACTTCCTTTCCACCCAGTGATCTACTTCCAGCCTCTCTCTTTTGCTCACCCTCCTCCTTCTCTCTCTCTCTCTCTCTCTCTCTCTCAGCATTCATTCAGCAGCTCAAAGAGAGTACACATAGACGCACACACACACACACACCAGTGATTCTCAGACAGTGAATATTATTGGTCTGACCAGCAGCTGTTTCTGGTCTCTGTACAAAGCTCGACTGCAGCAGCCTGCCCCCTTTTTTTGGTGTGTTTTCAAGCGAGGCATAAGAGGACAACGTGTGATTTCTGGCTGTTCATTTTTCTGGGAAGATTCTAACTCGCCGCTCGTCTTCTGCAGCCAACCCTTCCTCTTCCCACATTTCCTCTTTTTTATTATACTGCTGTCCCTCGCCCTCCTTCCTTCCATTTCCCTCTCTCTCTGTCATTCTCTCAGCGCTTCGTTCTAATTTTGGAAGCATGGAACCTCGGGGAGCGCTCTCCCAGAGCTATTTACGTTCTCGCCTCTCCTCTTCCTCCTCCTCCTCCTCCTCCTCCTCCTTCTCTCCCCTCTCTCTCGTCAGCCAGGAGGAGAACAGCATGAGGATCCTTTGATGCAGCCGAACAGGGGAATTCGGCTTCTCCTCGTCTCTGTGTTTTTGTTGTGTTGATAGCTGCGGGAAGTGGTGAAGAGGCTGCAGCAGCAGCAGCATCACTCTCCAACCGATCCCTTCCATCAGTTAACCGCTTATGGGAATGCACGGTCCTACAGGGGGAGGGAGTTTTCATTGATTCCTTCCTCGTCTTGCTTTTGCTTGTTCAGTTCGGTTGGTAAAGAATCAGAGCGGGCTCAGTGCAGCAGAGGAAGCAAACTTTTTTTCTTAACCAGCAGGAGCCAGCAAAGTGTTCTGCATAGATCAGGACTCCAGGCGATGTAGACTAACTGACCAGAAAGTCACATTTCAGGTCACTAAAAAGCCTGTTTTTAAGCTGTACATGTCCCCCCTGTTTTAAATTTTGATTCATTCCTCGAGCCGAGCAGAGGGGAGGACTTCTTGAACCTGCAACCGAGGCTCCGTTAGAAAAGAGGAAGTGTCAGTGACCGGTCCTCACAGCACAAACTGAACAGCAAGACACGGCGGAAGCTCCAGGAAACCTGAAAGGCACAGGCTACCTGACTGAGACTGCAGCCTAAACAAGACATCTTTGCTGGATTACACAATAAAAGCACAGAGGAGTTTTCTGAGTTCTTTCTGGATTTTTTATGGGCTTCATAGTCATTTTTCACCCAATTCAGCAAATCATTTTACAACAGAAGCACAGAAAACATTTGGACGTTTTCAGTTTCGAAGTAACCGATTATTCATCTCATCCCAGAATGAGTAACCTCTGAAAGCATATTTCAGTGTTTGTTGACCCCCATCCTGGCCAAACTTGAATCCTACATAAAGTAAGACATGCCGCTGTCTCAGGAGAGGAACTGACTGGTGTTTTTTTGTGACACATTAGAGCGCTGCCTCTTGTCTTGGCATGCTGTTGCATCCCACTGTGTCAGGATTGTGCGCCATGTTGCAGACCATCTATGAGACTGAGTCCTGTTTTTCCTCTGCCAGCACAGACAGCCACCACCAGCCTCTGGAGCTCCTGAGTGGCAACAGGGGCTCCAGCGCTGCCATGCCCACTGCTGGTGAGTCATCTCTGGGAAATGAGAGATGGGGAGGGGGGCTGCTGTGTGCTCGAGGTTTGATGGGGAATCATACTAAAGGTTTGGATCCAAATGTAATATATTTATAATGTCTGGTAATTACTTTGTGTCTTGTTAACCTTTTCGTATTAAGTTTTTGTATATCACAGAAGTGGTAAATAGATATTGATGCCTGTGAATGGATAAAGGGTAAAAATAAATATGGGTGTGGAGTTGGGGGGCTCAGAGGTTTTTTTGACAGAATAATATATATGAGGATGGACAGTAGGTTTAGGTCAGAGGTTTCCTAACTGTGAGGTGCTCCTCCCCGGGGGAGGGGGGGGGGGGGGCAGTGC
>NC_060151.1:5208034-5214046 GCF_021292245.1 Micropterus dolomieu
CCGGGGGGGGGGGGGGGGGGGGGACAATTGAAGGAGGCGAGTGCAGGGGGATAGACGTGAGGCAAAGATGCTGTGCGACGTGAAAGGGAAAGGTGCACGCCAGTGTTCTAAAATCAATGGGAATTTAGTTTATTGTAGTTTGGCTTGCTTATTAACACGCTCAGGAGTTGCAGCAGAGGCTGTGACACACAGCTCACTGAGGCAATTAAGGTAATTTAAAGCCCTTAGTGACTGACAACTGCTATTTGCGTCAAAATCACTGCTTCTTAGATTCAGTGTGACTATACATTTCCCGAAGACATTCTTACCTTTGATGTCCATCGTGAATAAACACCCATAAATATCCTCGGAAATCACAGGAAAGTGATGGTCCAGAACGTGCCTGAGAATTTTTTGTGTTTTTAGTTTTTCCCCAGTATCACGTATCAAGTAATCCAGTGATAATTGTCTGTACGTGCATGGGTACATTGCAAACAGGAGCTGCTAATAGCTAATTTGGCATACTTTTAATGTTGCCAATTTACAAAAATGTAAACAAATACAGGCTGAAAACAGAGCTCAAGTAGTAGCCCACAGAATAAAAAGCTGCTAAAAGACCAATAATGTCTGCTGTGGGTCTTCAGCCTGTGGAGGTTTTGTTACAGTAAAGTCACCCTCAAGTGAGGCGAGCTGGGTTTGGACTGTGGCTTGATGCCACCTCTTGAAGCCAGCGGGTTGTTAGTTGGTAAAGCAGGACTCACTCTAATCTTCTTTTCGGCTGCAATTACAGTATTGGCTCACTGTCCAATCCAGGTCAGTGTATGTGAGTTTGTGTGTGTGTTCTGACTTAACAGGCTCACAGACACTTGTAGGGACAACATGTCCTCTGCTGTAGGTCATGGTTTCTTAGGTTTGTTTGCTCTTCACTTACATTGATCACATGCATTCTTTAGAACTGGTTATGCATTTTACATGAGCGTTTGTGTACTTAAGCAATTGCTTAACTAAAAAAATGGCAGAGCTACTGATTTCCAGTCTGTGAACGAAACTATTCAAACCAGCCAAATGGTTTATAATTCCCATCTCTAGAGCCTTTATCACCTGCTGTATGTTTTCACTATTTACACTAGCAAACTGTTGCTTTCACTTGGAGTTAGGTTTTTGTCCAAACAACAAATTTAAGTGCAACATACAATCTCTGTTGCAGTCTCCACTCACTCCTGAGAGAAATATCGCTCTTTAGGTGGTAAATGCTCCACTGTGTCCATTAGCTAGTCGGTAACGGTCTGAGTGCTGAGCAGGTAGCTTATAACTGGTTTATCAAAGCTTTTTTTTGCTGCAAACAGCTTGTTGCTGCTACTGGAAACAAGGCTGATGAGAGCATTGAGACTGTAGTGAGACATTAAAGCTGCTGCCTGTAAACCTAAACATCGAGCTCCATCGAGCTGAGGGGAACTACAGAGTGCATCACTGTTAGTGACCTCCTTCACTGGACCCACTGTTAATACAAAAATATTTGTTTGTGCAGCTGTGTAATTGATAGAACCAAATGTTGTCAAAAACATTAAGCCTGGTGTAACACAACAGGCAGCATCCGCTGTGGATGACCTACAGTCTGCCAGCCCATAATACTTCTTACCCACCCTCAGTCTCTATAGCAACACTACACATGTGACTCCTCTCTCTCTCTAAGCTTCTAATTTGTCTAAAGTACACACAGCCATTATACTATTTTTACCTCACTCTCTCTCTTGCTCTGTCTTTTCTTCCTCCCTCTCTGTCTGACTGTCTCTCTCTCTCTCCTGGCTTTTTTTCCAGTGTGTTTTGCAAGGCTGATGTCATAGTGCCTATTTTCTTTTAGCAACGCAGAACGAACAGGACAGAGAGAGAGAAAAGACGAATATTGGTTTCCTGAAATACCTCCCAGCAGCAGCAGCAGCAGCAGCAGCTGCAGCAGCAATGTGAAATAGGAGAGACAGCAACAGAGCCTGGACTTAATTGCACACCTCTGTCTTTATGAACCACTAATTTCATAATTAGTGACAGATCATGGCCAGCACGTAGTGCAGCATATTTGTTTCTTTATTGGCCAACAACGTCTGCTGGGGGCTAAAGATGGTAAATGTATTTAGAAGAAAAAGGAGCAGAGGGAAGCCTTCATTAAAAAAAATCATCAGGCTCTCCGACGTTAACTGTCAGCTATTATACCAATGTTGTTCTTGTTAAGTCTCCATCTTTGTTGCTTTGTTCAGTGCCCCAGTATTGTATTTGCAGTACACCTTCCACCGATCATCTGTCAACTTTGAATGTTTGTAGTTGGAGTGTTTTCCTTTGTCTGTTCATGCTAACTAGTCTTCTTCTTGTGTTTATTCCAAACTAACTGGACACATTAAAATGCTTCCTGTGTAGCAGGAAAGAGACTTTAATAATAATAATAATGATAATAATAATAACTTTATTTGTAGAGCACTTATCAAACAGAGTACAAAGTGCTTTCACAGAAGATAGAACAATTAAAATCAGAACAGTTAAAAATACACCATTGAAATAAGACAAAGCATGCAGAAATTAAACTTTTCAGAAAACTTTTTCCTGAATAAATACGTTTTCAGGCGAGACTTAAAAAAAGACACCAACTCAGACATCCTGATTTCATCCGGCAGATCATTCCAGAGCTTTGGGGTCCTTACCACAGAGGCTCTATCTCCTCTAGATTTCAGCCTGGCCTCAGGGATGTACAGGAGACCCCTGCTGGAGGATCTCAGGCTGCGTACAGGTTCGTAAGGGGTTAAGAGGTCACAAATATATTCTGGAGCCAGGCCATTAACAGCTAAAGTAATCAATAAGAACTTAAAATCAATCCTAAAACAGACAGGAAGCCAATGTAAAGAGAATAAAATCGGAGTGATATGGTCGTACTTCCTAGTTTGGGTTAATAACCTAGCAGCTGAGTTCTGCACTAACTGTAGGCGGTTCAAAGTTTTTTTTATTTAGACCTGAGAACAGACTGTTGCAGTAGTCTAGGCGAGTCAAAATAAAAGCATGTATAACAGTTTCAGCATCTCATCGCATTTAAGATGAGGTAAGATAAGATAAGGTGAAAGAAGCATGATTGGACAAGCTTAGCAATGTGTTGTTCAAAGGAAAAATTACTATCAAAAAGGACACCAAGATTTCTGGCAACAGGCTAATGTAGGTAGACAAATGACAAATAGAGGGTATAATCAGATTAGTAGTGTGCTGGGGACCAATTATGAGGATTTCTGTTTTATTAGAGTTGAGTTGTAAAAAGTTTATTGACATCCAGGATTTTATGTCAGTCAGGCAGGCCTGGAGGGAACGCAGCACACTGAGGTCAGTTGGCTTTACTGGGAGGTATAACTGAGTATCGTCCGCATAGCAATGGAAGAGAATATCATATCGGCGGATAATGTCACCCAGGGGGAGCATATAAATGGAAAACAAAATAGGTCCGAGAATTGATCCTTGGGGACGGGAGAAAAGGTGGATTTAAAGTTGTTAATAGACACACAGTGCTTCCTGTTAGATAAATACGAGGCAAACCAGTCCAATACCGTGCCATATCTGGAACACAACCAGATGACAGCTATTTATGATTAAGAACACTTACTGAACCTAGACTGTCCATGATTTTGAATAAAAACTTTGTAGGGATAATGTCCAAGGGACAGTGAGTCTCAGTGAGTTCTAATAAATTAGTTGGTGAGAAGTAGCTCCTTATCATATTTTTCCCACCTTTGTCATAAAGTGAGCAAGGATCTTTTCACAAACTTTAGACAGTGAGAAATAGCAGCTTTCATTACCTGTATCACAGTTGCTTTGTTGCTAATGTTTTATAGACCAGTCAATGAATCAAGAGCTTAATTGGCAGATTAATTGAAAAACGAAAATAACTGTTAGTTGCAGTCCTCCTGTAGATACATAATGTGCCACAGCCTTCATTTATAGCGTTCTGGATCATTTCATTTCATCCATGCTGATTATTTTAGGAAGAGCAAGTACTTCTGACAATATTTCACCAGTGATGAGTAAAGTTGATATCAGCATATATGAGCTGAATTATGTAGCATCTCCCTTCATGGGGTGACTTGGTTGAATAAATTGGTTGATTTCCATTATCAGTTCACCTAGTCATTATTTTTTTCCCCAGTTGAACAATAATTGTGACATTATAGAAAAATGTCACAATTATCTGCCATTGGAGATGACATATTTCAGTTGCTTGTTTGGCCCGTCAAAGCAGAGATTCAGTTTTGTGTAGTAATCAATTAATAGTTTAATCGACCTTTCAGGTTTAGTTGAATATAGACAGCTTTAGGCCTGGGGATTGATCTTTTAGTACTTTCAGTACCCACCAACATGTGTTTCTAGAGCCGAGTAGTGAAACCAACCAAATGTTGGCATCATATACTTAATCATGCTTTCTTTGGTTAGATATTTTCTCCTAAAAAATTATATTTTTCTTTTCTGTTTGTGGAAAAGTTCTTGTACTGCTGCTGGTGTTCAAACAAAATTAGAAACCGATGCATTTGATAGAGTTTGACTTGTTCTGTTAAATAGAAAAAAGGCATTGTAGAAATTGAAAAACCTTGTTTTGCTCTTCATTGTGAGCTGAAAATATTAGTTAAAATAATTTGCAACTTTTTTGATGATTTAATCTTTAAACTTTGGCCCCACACAAATATATCAATGATTGGATGATGGCCATGAAACGTGCTACATATTGTACAATTGTACCAATTGTACATACTAATACTTCCCAGAGCATGAATCCTGATGACTTTGAAGATCCCCTGACTTTTTGTTGATATTTGTGGTTTGGAGTGAAATGGCCTGACAACTGTTGGATGGGTTGCCATGAAATTTAATATACATTCATATCCACCTCAGGATGAATTGTAATGACTCTGGTGATCCTCTCACTTCTCATCCGATCAAAATTGAATTTGTCCTGCAGAACTAATGAAATTCCCGTCAGCCTCAGCTGTAGTTTGTTCAAACACAAATGCTAATGCCAACATGCAAAACTAAGATGGCGAACCTGGTCAACGTTACCTGCTAAAACACCAGCATTTTAGCGTTGTCACTGTGAGAATGTTGGCATGCTGTTATTAGCACCAAGCTCAACGCACCGCTGTACTAAAGTACAGGCCAACAGAGCTGCTGCCACGGCACGGTCTTGTTCTAGTGAAAATGCCACATTTTCCATTTCCCAGTTCCGATCATCTGAGTATTTCCAGGTTTTGGACTGTTGGTTGGACAAAAAAACAATATGTCTCCTTGGGCTTGCATTTTTCATGACGTGATTGGCATTTAAAAATGGGAACACATCGTTGCAGCCCTATAAAAAACTAAGCCTTATGGTACCAGTTTAAGGAGGACTGCCTTGTAGAGCACCACCAGGAGTTGCAACAGGGGCTTGCCTTTGTGATTTGATGTTCTCTGTGATGCATACAGAGTCATTACCAACAAGGTATAATCACAAGTCTGTATTCATTTCTACCAGTATTTTACTTTTTTTTACTGCAGCGTGAATGTGCATGAATACTGAAATGTTGCCTTTTTGTAGTGTGTGTGTGTGCGTGCGTGCATGTGTGTGTGTGTGTTTACCAGACTATAAATGTCTTCAGTTTGACGTCAGACGCTGGCTGCTGTGGAATGCTGTTCTCTTGCCAAATGGACTGTTATACACACACTCACAGACCAGTCTCTCTCTCTCTCGCTCACACACAGCATATACGCACACACACAGGGACAGTGTGTGTGTTGTAGTGGAAGGGGAGACACGTGCGTCACAGTGAAATGCCAGAATATTTGTTTAGGTAATATAGATGTGAGTGGCTGCACAGATATTCACAGACGCACACCCACACACACACACACACACACACACACACACACACACACACACACACACACACACACACACACAGCACAGACACAGACACACACACACAGACAGACACAGACACACACACACAGACACAGACACACAGACACACACACACACAG
>NC_060151.1:5214066-5270860 GCF_021292245.1 Micropterus dolomieu
GTGGCTGCACAGATATTCACAGACGCACACCCACACACACACACACACACACACACACACACACACACACACACACACACACACACAGCCTTATTTATCCCCATTTCTAACTTTTTGGGCCTTTTACCAACTTTTTCTTGCAACGGCCACAGTGCCTGAGTGAGCTTAAAGGTTACAAACCAGCAAACCTGATACTGGACTGCTTCTTCGTGTGTGTGTGTGTGCGTGTGTGTGTGTGTGAGGGATCATCACACGTCTTTGTCATCTCTTTTAAGTAATTAACGCATGCTTCTCTTTCTCTGTATCAAGGTCTCAGGTCAAAGGTCAAGTTGGGACTAAAGATAAAATCTTTCCTTCTCTAATTAGTCACAATCCTCCAGGACAGGGCTAATGAGCTTGGCCTTGTTGTGGATGTTGACGTTTGATTAGCTTAGAACCCACATGACGTGAAAGCAGACAGAGTGTGCCAAAGAATGGGAGGTGACCGTCAGAACACCTATAGAAAGGTCATGGGTCAGACTATACCATAGGTTAGTCCTAATTGAATTTCCTCCTGGGCCAGCAGACAGGTAATATCCTGACGTCCCAACATGTCGCAGTGTGTGGCCTCTTCCTGGAAGTGGTCTGATCCAATAGCAGGGGTCAGCCGAAGCCAGGAGAGTGTAGTTACCGCAGGTTTGCGGCAGGTCAGGGACAGTGCCTCTAGTCAAGGGCACATTGATAGGTGCTGATGGTGATGAGATGCTGAGACCCCCCCCCACCACCACCACCACCCCTCCCCTGTCTGTGTATCAGGCAGCATTAACCTGTTGGCTGTCTGCACTACCAAGAGCCACCCTAAAGAAATAGTCCAAATTATGTCATACTAACTCAGTCTCTCACTTTCTCTCTTTCTCTCTCTCTCACACACACAAGTGATCAGTGTAAGCTGATTGGAGCAGCTAAGCTGCTAGGAGCTTCCGATCTGAGTGCTGCTGAATCTTAGCATTGTAGCTTATCTGTGAATACAAACCTAAATAACCACCCCCCACAGAAAGTGTGTTTCCAGCCGCCTGTATTTATGTGCATATTCAATTTTATTGCATAAAGAAGTTGGTGTGGAAATGCCTGAAATAAAAAAGGTGAAATAGTATTGTTTAACAAATTTTTACGCTTGGTTTTGGTTGAGAAGTTTCTGTATCGCTAAAAAAAAGCGACAAAGTGCAATAGTAACAGAATGACAGAATTAATGGTGACATATATAAAGTTTGCAACTTGAACATCCTCTGGAGAGATGAAACCATCAGATGTGGATGCAGACATGAGGAGACTGTAACTGACTTGAGCACTTTTACTTTCAGCAACTTGATGTGCCGTCTCTTTCCGCAGTGGTTTAATGGCCCCCGACTGGAGGGTTAGCACCACCAGCTCCTAATGTTTGTACTAATATAACAGCAGTGGCTAGAAACATGCATGCATATACATTTACTTTTGCAGTTTTTCCTGGAATTTTTGTTAAAATGACACTAAATTTGAATGGAAACTCAACTATGGAGAGTACAGTATGTGATGAAGGAGTCAGCCTGGCACACTGAGTCAGGAAGTCCATTTATATACATGCAAAAACAATGCATGTATCAAAATGAAGTCATCTGTAATGACAATCCTGCAAGTTGGATACAAAATATAACCAAAATAAAGTTAGTTTGCAACATGTTCCAAACGTACTGTATTTTTTAGGTCACCAGATCTACCAAATATACCCACTTTACCTCCAGGTGAACAGATAGCAACCAGACAATTGCAGCAGGAATTTCCCCAAACACTACACGTCATAGGTCGATGCTTGTGATGACGATGAATTCTTACCTCGCTGAGTTCCCATATCTTTCATTTCACAAGGTGAGAAGTCAGCTAACGCCACTCTGGTGCCTGAAGCAGGAAATCAATATTAATCTGTCATACTGATTAGCCCACAAATCCACATGAGTACCAGGCGGTGCATTTGGGAGAGACACGTTCTCAGTTTTTGTTTCCTATCACACTAATCTCTGTAACGATGAAACAGGTCCTGCAGTCCTCTTTTCTTTCTTTCCGCCATAGTGTTATAAATAACAGCGGGCTTCTCTGATAGTTTGCCTCTGTGAGTATGAATGCCACGTCTTAACATAGTCTGCCGTGTCCTTTAGCCTAGCCACAATGAATTTAGTCTAGACTAATGCCAAGATAAAACTACGGAGAGTTTAAGTCAGTGCTAGGCTAATGCTACGCTTGTGGCTATTTTTAGGCGGCAGGACGCTGTGTTCCTCACTTCTTGCAACGCTCCCACAACTGATCTGAATGAAATGGGAACTGCCTGTGTGTGTGTGTGTGTGTGTGTGCGCAATGAATGATGTAATAGTGTGATGTATCCTTGACAACATTTTCCACACTGATCAATCACGCTTTCTCTCTCTCTGTTTCTCCGTCCTGCAGTAGTGGAGGTGAAGAGCAGCCTCCCATCGGGCATGCAGAGCCCAGTAGGAACCGCAAGCGAGCAGAGAGGAGGAGGTGGAGAAGGCGGTGAGTATCCTCTGAGATTCCTTGAGGGGTGGTCTATTAAATTGACTTAGGTGATGTCACTCGAGTCAGCATCGGTTGGGGCATTTTTTGAAAATGGAGTTAGAGAGATGCGAGCTAGCCACACCTCTGTAGCCCACTCCTCATCTCTGCTTCAGGCTAGCAGCTCGAGGCTACATTAGTTGCTATTAGCATGGCACCTCCAAATCTCCGACTGAGCTGCTGATGGTCAAATTGCATTGTGGTTAATATAGGCGACAGTTGGTAATAAGAAAGAAGAATGTGCAGCATACAAAACACAATATATCTTGATCTGCTGTATTGATTTTTAAAAACAAAAATGACCATCGTGAGCCCAACAGCGTTACAGGAGCGCAGTTCTAGATTGTTGGAGTACACAAACAAATACAGAGGGAGGAGTAAAGCTGACCACTTGTCCGTGGTTGCTTTTCCAGGTGGAGGTACAGGAGAAGGCCCAGGAGGAGGAGGGGGCGGAGGCCCCGTGGACCTGCGGACAGAGTCCAGGGTGGGGACTCTGTCTGGGGGTGCAGCGGTGGACACGGCTCTGAGAGAGCAGCAGCTCCAGCAGGAACTTGTGCTGCTCAAACAGCAGCAGGAGCTCCAGAAGCAACTGCTGTTTGCGGAGTTCCAGAAAAAACACGAAGTGCTCACGAGACAACATGAAGTCCAGCTGCAGGAACACCTGAAGGTAGATAGTCAGGTATTCACTCATTTATAAGCTGGCTAGTCCCCAGAAACCTTCCATTCTGACTCTCATCTCTTTATTGGTTAACCAGCCTGATAGTGATTCAGCTCCTCAGCTGGTTTATTTGTCTCAGTAAGATGTGTGTGTGTGTGTGTGTGTGTGTGTAAGCAACAACAGGAGCTGTTGGCAGCAAAACGGCAACAGGAGCTGGAGCAAAAGAGGAAATTGGAGCAACAAAGACATGAAGAGCAGGAGAAACATCGACTGGAGCAACAACTGCTGCTGCTGAGGAACAAGGAGAAGGGCAAAGAGAGTAGGTTATACTGCTGCTACTACCATACGCACATGTTTGCTCTGTACCTACAAGCCACTGGTATAAAGACAGCGAAGTGTCCTGATTGCTGTCCTCTCTCTTTGATGTGTTTTGGAAGGTGCCATTGCCAGCACAGAGGTGAAGCTGAAGCTGCAGGAGTTCCTTCTCAGTAAGAAAGAGCCTGGCATTGGCGGACTGAACCATTCCTTCTCAAAGTGCTGGTGAGGACTGCAGAGAGCTTGACTGGCCACTGTAACATGACATATTGAGTCAAACTGAAGTAATCTACATTATCCCTGTGATGGTGTTTAAATATAAAAAGCAAGCTGCATCTTCAGTACAAACAGTTATTTAGTAATCACAGTTGCAGTAAACTGCACTGTATGAATGTGAAAATGTTGCTTAGTCACAGATCAGAGTGTGTGATCCCTCCTCGTTGCCTGGTGTGAACAGTGTCCTGTCAGGGACAGCGAGCGGCTGCTATAGTTTGGATAGTAGCTGACACGACGGCTGCATATAGTTTGGTATAACGTAAGACTATAAACACTCCTACTGCAGAATAGGACTTGAAAGTGATTTATATAGAGTCGTACACGGCCTTTCAGGACTAGGACTAGAGTGTGATCGTGTCATCGTTTTGAAGTGGAAATTCTGACATCCATGGTTTTACTTCTGTGACGGCTGAGAGACTAGTGTAGGCCGGGCGGAGTGAGGTTTTTACCTACTGCACAGACTCCTACACAGTCTTTGTAGTGTGTGGTTGCCACCTTCACTGTGTGCATATAAAGTTTTGCCAAGTGATATGGTGGTATGGTTATGCAGGGTTTGGAAGCGTAGGCTAATTTAACTACTGAATTAATGAACTGGATCATTTTAGCTACAGGATCATGGATTCACATTGATTTGATTGGTTTATTTTAATGTGAAATGGAAAAAACACCCACAAGGTTTCCCCGCTGCGTTGCCTCTGGTAAATGAAGTATGTGTTTTAATAATTTTTACACAGATTGTACTTGTTTTTTTACACAGTGTCATGTAGTTTTTACCTGTTGGAAGGCTGTGTAAGCACACATAGAGAAAAAAAATATAGACCAGCTGCGTGAAAATTGACCATGAGAGCCATGCAGCTTCAGGTGATTATAACAGTATCGCATGTATTTCAGACGTGATAGTTGTGTTTTGAAGAATTGAACAGTGGTAAAATTTGAAATGCATAAAATAGCACCACCTTTTTAATGAACATTGACTTATGTGAGTAGGTACCTCTCCAAGGAGAACATATCAACATATGATGACAAAATTAATAAAAACTCATATTGATACTGACAAATACGTCATTTAGGCTGTAAATCAACATTGGCAAGCCACTTGTGTGGCTTAAGAAATAAATGTCGCCTGTATGTAAATTAAAACTGTCTCAGCTGCTTGGAATGATCCCATCAGCCCGTCCAGTGCCACACCGTTTTACAGCCTATGAAAGAGTGCATCTTGCACACATTACACGGGCATGAAAAGCCATTGACTGGCTTTAGATTAACCTTCTCTTCCGCTGTCCAATTAGCCTTTTAGTTCCACCCCTTTAATGTTCCCTGACAAAATTAATGTAAGTAGTTTCTGAGGTTATATATGAAAAACTATGATGCCAGAATGAATAAATATCTTAATCTCATAATGATATTTATCAATATTTCATTCACTCAGTATACACAGTATACTACAAAGCTAGTGATATTGCTGTAACACTCCTAACACGGCTTGTGGCTCCTCCGTAACAGTTCTGTCTTCTCTGAATAAGGCTGTAACACACATACCAGACACCCGTTTGACAAAATGCCATCTCTTTAACAGATGGATGAATGTAATATATGTATGTCTGTAAAGGCCTATAGATAGTTGACACGATGTCATGTCCAGTTCATCCCAACGGTCCCAACAGCGGCTAGAAAGCTTTCACTGATCTGAAACATCACAGTGAAATGTTCAGTCCTTGCCAAGCTGTTCCCTAAATCTATTTTGCACCGATTCAGCCATAATGCAGGGGGAAGTCAATTGAAGAAGAGGCACAGAGAACAATTTCCACACTCACAGTAACAGGAAATAACAGGAAAGGCATTCTAGGAAATGTAGGAAATGACTAAATGAAGTACAAGTACACTAAACAGGTTGGCAGGATATGATTTTACCGAAATTCTAAATCCCTTAATATTGTGTAACTGTTTTACCAGCAGGCTGACTTGCTTTCTCCTTGTGTTTGTGTGTGTGTGTGTGTGTGTCTGCAGGGGAGCCCAGCACACCTCCCTGGAGCAGGGCTCTCCTCCGCAGAGTAACACCCCGGGAACTCCTCCGTCCTACAAACTGCCCCCACTACTGGGGAACTACGAGGGCAAAGACGACTTCCCGCTCCGCAAGACAGGTACGAGAGACAGAGGGAGGAAGTGTGTGTGTGTGTGTGACTTGCTATGTTAAAGTAGTTTGACAAAGGACAATGCGGAGGTGTGGAGTGTGGAGTTATTATATACTATATGTGTGTGTGTGTGTGTGAGTGAGTCAGTGTGAGTCTGACTCACCAGGGAAGAGGTAGCCTAAACCTAGAGATAACAAACACACACACACTCATACACTATATATAACACATGATATAACTGATACCATGTGAAAACTTTTCTCTGAACATGTGTCCAGTGTGTGAAACTGGTTCTGTCCCTGCAGGACTGTTCGCTAAGCCCCGCCCCCTGGAGTTACCGTAGCTGGATCTGTCAAAGCTTTCCGTTCTCACATGACACATATGAGGTTTACAAGGGAAATCGTAGGAGGTTTCCATCGAAATGCCAAGTCATTTTTGTGTGTTTCCATCCACCTGTTTGCTCAACAAAACAATAACCTGATATTTCAAGTGCAAAAAGGTGTTTTGATTGGCTGATATGGAAGAGTACGGAAGGAAAATGCATGCGCTTGTTTTGAAAGAACGAGATTATTATCCCAGAATTCTGAGAAAGGTTTTCATGAAAACAAATCTGCCTTTTTTTGTCTGAATTAACGAGATGCCTCAAAATCCTCGCCTGCGTGGAGGACTGCTGCCGCTAATCAGCCTGACCCTTGGGGGGGATTTTGAGGTATCTCACTGATTAAGTAAAACAAGGCACAACACTGGATATGAGGCCCATTATATTATGTTTTATCTGTTTACATTATGTAGCTAATCAAAGGAGTTTATGTACATTTTACCAAAAATCTCCCACACTTTTTCATACCTCATTCAATCACTGCTCTTTCTGTTGAGCTGGTATCATCCGGCTATTAAGTAATATTTCCTCACATACAGTAAAGCCTCTTGAAGGATGATTACACTTGTAGTTCCAAAAGTGTCTCCTTTTCAACCAGTATTCAAAATTCAGAAGCAGAAATCACTTTCTTTTGCTTCTTTAGTGGCACATGCAAGATGAACTGCGGTTAGGCTCATTCACATCTGTAGTTCTGTAGTCTTAGTCCTGGGATACAGTGGCCTTCTGCGGCCTTACACGTGAACTGGTGCAAAATCCCGTCATGCCCATGTCTTGCTGAGTCAGATCTGTTGTTAGCTGCTCTGATACCACGCAGTCAAATGGTAAGCATTGACAAACCAGCCATGTTTTCCTGGATTCATGATTGCTGGATACTGTCCGGGCAGCTCAAACTAATAAAACCTGTTTACTCTTTCCTTACCTTTAACCTTGACTTATAGACAAAAGCCACCTTAAAATACACCTGCTGGCCAAAAGATGCAGCCAGCCAAAATGTATTACCAGAATGCCTGTGCTCATGTATCCCCCCTGATAGTCTCCTGTTGGCAAATCACCAGGCACCTTAAAATACCCCAAAGAAGTACTGCACTTCTGGAACTTCTGGAATGAGACACATAACACAAGAGATAGAGCCGCACTGTAATAACAACACTGATGAATATAACAAAGAAGGGCTGTTGATCGATGCCAGTGATCACTGATTGCTTTTGGCTCTGAGCTGAGGCGCTTTCATTTCCTCTCTCCGTCCCTCGTCTCTCCCTGTCGCTCTGGGTCTCCCGTCCAGTGTCGGAGCCTAACCTGAAGGTGCGTTCACGGTTGAAGCAGAAGGTGGCGGAGAGGCGGAGCTCCCCGCTCCTTCGCAGGAAGGATGGAACCGTTATCAGCACCTTTAAGAAGAGAGCCATAGAGATATCAGGTGAAAACACACACACACACACACACACACACACACACACACACACACACAGAAGTGCATGGTTGAAAAAAGACAGAAAATCTCAGTAGCAGTGTGTTTATTGTGTAAACTTACTGTTAATAAATCATTTTACTAATACATTAGATCTTTTATGAATTATTAATATTATTTCCTCTCTCTCTTTTTCTGTGTGTGTCTGTGTCTCTCGACCAGTTTCCTCCCTCTGTAATAGCGCTCCAGGTTCAGGTCCCAGCAGTCCCAACAGTTCCAATTCAGCTATCGCCAATGGCAACACGGGATCGGTTCCCAACATACAGACAGAGGTACACACACACAAACACTTTATTTTTAACTTTAAAGTTGTACACACCGACTCATGTAGTGCGCGGGTTGGTTTCATTTTCACCATTCACTTCTTCGTACTGGACACACAGCTCGAGCTCGCCACCTACAGTTCACTGTGGTTCAGGACGTTTATTGGCACATTTACAAAACAAGCGTTGGCCAAAGTGAAATGTCAAACACATCAAAACAGAACAGATATAAATAAGTAAATAGCTGTAACAGACACAATTAAAGCAATTTTGTATTAATAATAAGGGGGACTCAAAGGCAACTTTAAAAAGGTGAGTCTCAAAAGATAGAATTTAAAATTGGTGGTAGAGGGGGGGGGCTGAGAGTCAGGGCTAAACTGTTACTGGGAACATGGTAATGGTGAAGAACACATGATCTGAGAGGTTTGTAACTCATTTCTGTTGTATAATGCTCTGTATTTGCTTGTGTTTTGTCATTATATTCCAAATAATGCTAATAATTTCCAAATCCGTTGCATATGCAGTCAAATTGAAATGTTTTCTCTTAACTGATTTTATTTTGCATTCAGGGCCTCTGTAGAAAAGGCTTTATTTTCACAATTAAAAAAATAATAGTACAATAAAATGCAATAAAAAAATATATACTACAGAGTTTGTTTGTCAAACATTATAAAGCAGCATCAAAAATGAGACCTATATTTCTTGCATGTCGCCCAAGAAAATTGTCTAAACCACTAGTGTATTTTTCGGACCTCTGTCTTAATTTCATTAAGCTAAATAGGGCCTTAATGGAGGCTTAGGGTACATTATAAGCGACAGCTGCAGGAAAAAAAACTAAACATTATCAGTTGAAACTGGTCTATGTTGATAAAACACAAACCACTCTAAGGCCTGACAGCGAAGATGCTGACTCACTACTGAAATCTGACTGCAATCTGTCCAAAATGTTAAAGGACACGTTGTGAGAAGGCAGCTTTTTCCAGGATCATTGATAGAAGTTTTGAGATTGGCAGGAAGTTATTCAGTACAGCTGGTGATTAATGGTTGAATAACGACGTTCTGAAAGGAGGAACTGACATAACCATTCACTAGGGAGGTGTTTATTATGAATAAAATACTGTGTATCAATACTTCATTAAGAAGGCCATGTGGAATTATATCCAGACAGCAAATAGTGGGCTTCAAAACTAGGAAGATTTATATTGAATTTGAGTGACAGTTAAACTAATGCTACCAAGTCCTCAAAGTGTCCTTGCTGGAGTGTTCTTGTTTTGTTCTGCTGTATTGGGAAAAGGTTTGTGAAAGCCAGGTTATCTTTTATATGAGGATATTATTAAGTGTGCATGTATGTAGCCACGTCCAAAGAATGCAGCTCTTTAAAACAGGATTCAGTGAGTAAATAAGGTGATATGAGAGAGATTCTGTTGGTGCTTACAGTAGATTTTAAAAGCAACTTTGAATCCACAGTGTATAACCATCAGACAACCCTCTCAGCTACTGTTAAGATTCCACAGATACTAACAGGTCTGCCTGTCTGCCTGTCCGCAGCTGAGATCTCTCCATCAGACACTGGGGGCTGATGGGACATTGAGTCCTCTGAATCTCTACACCTCGCCCTCTTTGCCGAATATCTCCTTGGGCCTCCCTGCCAACACACACATCACGGTGGGTCAGCGCAACACACACACACCTACACAAAAACATACAAGTGCGCACACAAACACGTACTTCATAAATGCATATACAGGTGCTGGTCATATAATTAGAATATCATCAAAAAGTTGATTTATTTCAGTAATTCCATTCAAAAAGTGAAACTATATATATATATATATTATATTCATTCATTCCACACAGACTGATATATTTCAAATGTTTATTTCATTTAAAATTGTGATGATTAAAACTGACAACTAATGAAAACACCAAAATCAGTATCTCAGAAAATTAGAATATTGTGAAAAGGTTCAATATTGAAGACACCTGGTGCCACACTCTAATCAGCTAATTAACTCAAAACACCACAAAGGCCTTTAAATGGTCTCTCAGTCTAGATGAGTTTTATGAGCTCGGAGCGAGGATGTCACATGACCTGCAGCTACCGCTCGCTGATTGTGTGGCGGTTACCTAGACTTGTCTGTGTGGTAACCATGGTGATGTGCCCTCTACAGCCGCCCCAGAATCTCTCTACCCAGCAAGAGGCCGAGCGTCAAGCCATCCAATCACTGCGAGGGGGCGGGGCTTTAACAGGGAAGTTTCTCTCCACATCCTCCCTACCTGCAGGTAAACTTTACCACAGTTCCCAATTTAAATAATACGTTATTATGGTTTAATTATTATATTAAAGTATTGCATACTGGATATTCTTTATATAAATATGTGAGTAAAGAAAGATGTTATACAATGATAATGTTTGTTTGCAGGGGTGGGGCATGATGTGGAGACAACGCCCCCCAGCTCTCATTCTGCCCATTCCTCGTTACTGCAACATGTACTACTGCTGGAGCAGGCCAGACAGCAGACCGCCATGCTAGCTGGTACACACACACACGCACACACACACATGCACAAGAACACTAAAGTCCCCCCATAGTATCCAACTCAATTGTCTTTGTGCTGTGATCCTCCACCCACTCAGTCCCCATGTACAGTCAGTCGCCGCTGGTTACGGCAGAGAGAGGCGTGTCCAGCGGCATGCGGGCGGTCAACAAGCTTCCTCGCCATCGGCCACTGGCACGGACCCAGAGTGCACCTTTGCCCCAGTCCCCCCAGGCCCTGCAGCAGCTGGTGGTCCAGCAGCAACACCAACACTTCCTGGAAAAACACTACAAGGTACACACGTGCATACACACACACAAACACACACGCACGCACAGATATGCACACGTGCACACGCTAACATTGCTTTGTATGTGTAGATACTATCGAAGGGGGCAGAGCTTCCCAGGCCACCGCCAACCCACCCAGAGGAGACAGAAGAGGAGCTAACAGAGACCAATGACATGCAGGAGGATGATGGAGGGGCAAGCCTTCACAGGTGCGACAACCAGTCAGTCAGTAACAGTGACTGATCTATCTTTATCTAGGTACTCTGTGTCACTGTAAACACCTGGTTGTTGTTTTGAAGTCTGCCCTGTTATTCTGACCTATCAGGCTTCAGAAGGAGGGGTCAGACGACAGCACGCCCACCTCTGAGCGACTTAGTGTGCACGTGAAGAGTGAGGAGGAGCACGGGGGCATGCACGTGAAAGGGGAGAGTACCGAGAGTGAGCTGGACGAAGAGGACGAGGACGAAGACATCATCCAGCTGAGGGAGGGCGACGATGAGGAGAGGGGGAGCTACACACAGGTTTGTGTGAGAACACAGTGCGTCTCTCTCTCTCTCTCTCTCTCTCTCTGCTGCAGTCTGCTGCTTTTACATCAAAACTCCAAGTGGAGGTCAGCTGCTACACACACTCCTTTCTAAAATAGTGAGTCCCAAGGGGGTTCGTGAAAGATTGTGGTGCAGCTCAGTTATTTTTAATAGTATAGAATATTTACTCGTTGGCTATGGCTGCTCTAACCTGTTAAAACGGGCGCCAGGTTGTTGTTGTGGCCTGGGCGTTAAACTCAGGACATTTTGGTTACACAGTATCATTCCACAGAGGGATGAATCACACAGATGCATCATCAGCTGACCTCCTGCTGTTTTCCGTCTCACTGTGTTTGCTACAGATGTTGTTGTGTGTTAGCTATCTGACTCATCACAGCTAACTGTTGGCCTGTTACTTCAGTCCAAACCTTAGATGGCTTCAGGTGTTTTTCACCCGCGCACGATTGTTTTCACATAGTGTGTTTGTGGAGCACTCTCGAGTATTCCTTTTGGGTTTATCTCTTATTGTGCTGCTTCTTCAGAGAAACAAAAACAAACAGGATGGCGGTGCAAACACATCTACAGGTGCTGAATCAAAACGCAGACTGAAGGCAGGAACCAGGCAAATGATCAGCACACTGTTCTTATAGCTCCCAGCTGTTTCAACTGGGCAACGTTTCGATCTAACAGCGATCTTCGTCAGGCATTGTCAAAATCACCATCACAAAGCAGAAAAAGCAATATACAGACAGACATTCGACACTCAGGTGATTGGGATCTGCATGACTGACAGCCAGTCTACTCTTAGGCTGGACCAATCAAAGCAGAGCTGGACAACACTGTCTGATACTGAGAGACATGACTCTATGGGTGGCGAAAACAACAAGATCAATATTATACAGGCACAAATTAAAGCCAACACATCAGCAGTTGAGTCAAATATATTCACGGCACAGAAAAATACATAGAAAAAAACAGAAAACTGATGCATTACTCACCCAAAGCGGACGACGTCAGCTCAGTCAGTGGGGACTTGGCTTGGGAACCGGCCCTATAAAGAAACAGCAAGTGGCCAGAATCTGTATTGATGCCTACAACGGGAAAAGCAGCACAAACAAAAAGCAAGAGAATGAAAAGGGAGGGTGCACCGACAGATGCAGACTTTTGAGAGAGACAATCAAGACATATTCGTAAAGATGTAGAGTAAGTTAATCTGTCTGTTAATTATAAAATATAGAAGGCGTCACTTTTCAGAAAGATGTTGTTGATGTCCCCTCCCTCTCTGGATGTTTTCACGCGTTCATTCCCATCTCAGCGTGGATGGGTTGTGTTTGAATGAGAGTACGTAATCCATTGGGACAGTTGATCTTGTAGGTGATGTTTTTTGTGTTACAAGTGATGATAGCCTTGACATTGAATCTTTTTACCGGAATGCAGATGAGTAAATGACATTTGAAAGTGAAATTACATTGTGCACACTGGAATTTGTCGATAAGAAGTGAGGAGTTCGCTCTGGTGGAAGGTCGGCTCTGACTGTGAGATCGATGGTAAACAGTCCGTGGGGGATCTTTGAAGACTCATTTATGATTAGGATCAGATTTCATGTGCCAATGTTGAGGGGAAATCCTTTGAAATTTCTTTCCCAAAGGAGAGTATTGTATAATGCAGAAGGGACGTCCATTACCCGAGTCAAACCTTCACTTTGGCTGACATTCTTAAATGTCTCTACAGCATTTTGGATCCAGCCTTCTTCATACTGCCTATCCCTAAATCTTTCCACCGTGACTCATATGCGGCGTACTCTATTAAATTGACTGACTTGGAAGACTTATTTTGAGAGAGGTGGGAGGGAAACTCTTGCCATGTAATGTTCTTGTCTATCGGTGCTCTTTAGTGACCTGTTGCCAGTTTGTCTTGTTCTTTGATGATCAAAATGTCCAGAAAACCGATTAGTGAGAAATCACAATTAACCGTAAATTTAAGATGGCTGCTTGAATCCAACGTATAAGGAAGCATAGTTTCAACTGCAAAGAAAAATATCTTTGTACGTAAACAGTTATTAAACCCAACTTGGTTCATTCTTTAAAAAGCTGATCTGGTGAATCTGGCCGGTGGGGATTCATATCTGAATGAGAGGCCCGTAGAAAATACTAATATACGAGGGCATCCGTTATTATACCTGGGTGGATTAATTTAACCGGGTGGCCTAGTTTTTCTCGATGGCTTAAACACTTTTCTTGAAATTTTGCCTCTTTTTCTCGAAACTCTAAACACAAATCCACAACTTCTCAACCAATTCTCCAAACGTCCTATTTTCAGGTCAAAATGAAGCTCTCCACTCAAAACCATTCAATCTTGCTGAAAACCCCAAACTTTGGCCTCAGAAACACACACACTGCAACACAGTCTGACACACTGGTGAGAGAAATTCAAAACAATGCTGCAAAAACTGGTTATTAGTAATGTTGCTTGTGGTTCTCCCCCTCAAAAACCTTATTCTGCCCCAGCATCCTGGCTTTGCTCTGAGACAGGCCAGAGATTCCTGTTCTCCACCTCCTCCTCTTCTTCTCCACCTCCTAGTCCTCTGCCCTCCACCTCCTCCTCCTCCATACTCCTCCTCCTCGGCCTCCTCCCCTTCTTCTCCACCTCCTCTCTGGTGTCCTCTATGTCTTCCTTCAGATTTTTCTGGATCCATTGTTCCTAAACTGAATGAACTGACCATTTCATCTATTGAAGCTTTTGATTGGTGTGTTATCAATTGCTAATTAAGTGAACAATACTGAATGTTAGTATTTTCTCAGTGACCACATGGTGTAGGCAATGAGAAATGAAGGGATTTGTGAGTAGACTTTAGAGAAATGGGTGTGCTTTTTGAAAAATGGAGTTATGGTTTGGAAATTTTAGTTCAAAAGCCTGCTTATAGTGTTCAAGCAATGGAGAAAACCTGTAATATACCTGAGCAGCTGTTAATATACCTGGTATAACTTGTATTGTATTGTATAAGTATTGCCTAATCTAGGGCTGCTTGATTTTGAGATTGAGATCACGATTATGTAACTGGATTACTCATTTACTTAGGAAACTTAACGCATAGGGTGCCACTCAATGAAAAACATTTTTTTTTAACACTGTGCCACCCCCTCATTCTGTTCCTTTGCCTTGCCTGTGAAAAGTTTCATTCAGATATAATAATATTTACTGGTAGCTCAATGGGCTCTGTACTATAATCAAGATAAAATGTTATTTAATTAAAAATTTCTCTACCAAAGTAAGTATTGTTATCATTTAACTATTCTTTTTCATATTCTAATTTGTGTTATTATTTGGTTTAAATACTATGTAATCAGAATAATATTTTTGGGTTAGCACTATAGCAGCCGTGGTCAGTAGTATAGTTACAGTTTTTTTCAGTTGCTAAGATGCAATGGTCAAAACTGAAGCCACTTTTTCTAAACTCATCACACAGTCTGCATTACCAACATGCATCCTGGCCAAACAGTTAATCTCACCTCCAAAAGTCACTCAAACCACCAAAACACTTCATATAAGCCTCAAAATAAACTTGTCCAGCCAAAACTCTCTCCGACTGAGAGAAAATGAAAGAAACCTGTAACATATTTTCACTTTATTGACTGTACTATAGTATATGTTGCAAGAATGAATCAGAAATGCATTCAGTAATTTACTTGTGGAAAAAAAGAAGTTCCTGACATTTCAGTGCTGCAATACACTTTTTTTCGGTTGTTTACATAGTTAACACTGGTACCTGAGACCCAGTGACCACAGTCTGTAATTGATGAACCATCCCCTTGAACCAGTTCTGCTAAAATATAAGCACATTTCTTGCTTTACACTCAGCTTGCAGTTTTACAGTAAAACCACATTAAAAACATTACACATATTTCTCTAAAACATAAAATGGAAGTAAATGTTCTGCAAAGATTTTCTATATATATATCTCTCCAGCTACAGCAGAAATGCAGGAAATTTACCAACATTTTGTTTTGAATGTGTTTTTAACAGTTTTGGACTCAGTGTGTTAGCATTTAAAAAATGTGCTGCAGATATACAGTGTTTTGCAGGTGGTGAAGTAGTTATGGGAAAAGAGTTCATGGATTTTGGAGAAAGTGGTCATTGAATGCATTTTGTGTGAAAACAAAGAAAAATGATTCACAGTTTGGTCCACATACACTTCTGTTTCGCTGACTGTGTGAAGAGTTTTGACCATGTGACTTCAGTTTTGACCAGCGCAGGTTAGCAGTTGGTTGCGAGGGGGCTGGAGCCAATCCCAGCTGTCATTGGGCTAACCCTGGACCCTACTAGTTCATCACAGGGCTAACTCATAGAGACAAACACTTCACACATACGTTCACACCTAAGGGCAACAACAGTCACCAATAAACCTATGCATGTCTTTGGAGGGTTGGAGGAAGCAGGAGAACATGAAGAGAACCCACACAGACACGGGGAGAACATGCAAACTCCGCAAAGAAAGGCCTGGGCCTCGATCCATGGATCTTCTTGCTGTGAGGCGAAAGTGCTAACCACTGCACCACCATGCCGCATCAGTGTGTCATGTTATACTTAATTATTCTTAATTTTAGCACCACCTACCAGTTATTTTCTGGTACAGTAAAGAAGGTCACTTCAAGAGAGGTCACGTAACGAGATGGCCTCTTCTGCAGCCGTCGCTTTTATTTCTTGGAGCGCAGCGTTCAGGCTCCCAGAGCTTTCCACCGGGCTCGGTGATCTACATTCTGAACATTTTCCTGTTTCGCCCCCCAATTCCGAAACCGTCATATATGGTAAATGGTGTTTATTTGTATAGTGCTTTTCTAGCCTTTTTGACCACTCAAAGTGCTTTACACTACATCATGTTCACCCACCTATGAGCAGAGACCCAACTGCTCATCAGAAAAATTTACTCATTCACACACTTTATTTATTCATTTAGCTGACGCTTTCATCAAAAGCAACTTACACTTGTTATACATGTCAGAGGTCACACACCTTTGGAGCAACTAGGGGTTAAGTGTCTTGCTCAGGGACACAATGGTTGATGGGTCACAGTGGGGGATTGAACCCAGGTCTCTCACACCAAAGGCCTGTGTCTTATCCACTGCTCCACCACCACACTTTCACAGTGATGGAACAGCCAGCAGGAGCAATTTGTGGTTCCCAACCTTCCGGTTAGTGGAAGTCCGCTCACTTATGCCACTTCAACACTTCCCTAATCAAGGTCTATCTGAAGGTCTATCTGGTTTGCATGTGCATGTGTTTTGTCCTCTTCATAGAAATCTGCAGCTACTCTGTGGGCTGAAAACACATGTAGCTGTTGCTAAAGCTGCAATACAGTCATTCTCTGGACACCTATGGATACTTAACTGTTCATTATTAACTTATGAAGTAACTGTTAGCAGCTATTTGTCTTGTCACATTATTAACACATTTGGGGGGTGGGAAGATAAAAATTAGAAATTTTATTTATTGAACTTTTAAAATTGAATGCTACATTTCTAAATTGTATTATATGCATTACCTCAAAAATCCCAAATAGCCGTTGAAATTAGAAACGGCCCATAATAATTCAACATTATTTGCTTTAAATGTCATCTTAAAGCACAAGAAGGTGACAGCAGCGCAGTGTTTAGGCTGACTACTTTGGGGGCCGTTGAGCGGCCGCGGGGCTCAGTGTGTGTGTGCGTGTACACGGAGAGGAGCAGAGCAGAGACAGGTGAAATACTCGAGATGACGACAACTCATTACGTTACATAAGACAATTCAACTTTGCCTTTTTACCCCCCTGCATTTTCATCTGTTGAAGCAGCCTCTCTTTTTATTATCTTCCTTGTTGTTTGTGCTGGTTTTACTGTTGTAGGTTATAAGTACAGATTCTGGCCATACCCTCCGGAGTGATATATCTATATATTCAGTATATATTTCTATTTTTTTCTAAAGTGTTGGATTTAATATGTAGCTCTATAATATTGATCTTGATGTTCCTAATTGTTTTGCCTTTTCCATAAAGGTATTCTTTGTGCCCCATGTGGGAGTATCAGACAGTGTTGTCCAGCTCTGCTCTGATTAGTCCTGCTTAGAGGAACTCCAGTGATTTTACACCATCAGAGTCTGTTTACAGGTCGTGGGAGTACTACTGTATGTGTAAAAAAACAACAACAACAAAGACAAGTTGTATGAAGCCTCCAGAGGGAGCTGAGTGCGGTATGTTGCCTTAAGTGATGCCACTTGAGTCCGTCTGGGTTGAAGCTGAAGACCGCAAGTTTGAAACTGAAATGAATCTGTTTGTGTGGAGGCAGAAAGAAGTGAGCTTACCAGACCTCTGTAGCATCTCACCTCGGCAACTAGCGCAACACACCTGAATCTGTATAGTCAAGTGAATTAAGTTGTGCTGAATTGTGGGTAATTTAGGCAAGAAGAAATAAGAATGCATGGGATAAAAAAATACTATCTCTGGTTCTGCTGCATCGATGTAGATAATTTTGTTATTTTTTTAAATTTTTTATTAAAAAAAAGTCGATAATAAGACCAACAGTGTTAAAGGAGTGCTTTGCTAAATGGGATGGAGTGCACTTTTAAATGTCAGCAGGAGTGGCCAATGATCTTTTTTTCCCCCTCCTTCCAATCACACCCAAATACACTCCTCGGGCCCAGGTTCACTGTGGGTGGTGTTTGTGCTTCAGGGTGTAGCAGCTTTTATTTGAGTGGAGGGTTGAATGGATCAATTCAAAATGTACCATCACATTTAACTGGGTTTTCTTTATTTTCTTTTTAAATCATTTTTTTATAAGCACACAAGTAGAGGATGAGTCATCAGAAGAAAGCTTTGACATTTTAGAGAAACGTAAAATGGTGGGATTCTAATATAAAGCTGCACTTTTGTGACACGCACCTGCCGCATTTTGTGACTGTTAATGGAAGACACAACACAACACAACAACACAACATACATAAAACAAAGACACACCACTTTAAAAACATGAGAGCCTCACCGCTGGGTGTCCAGTCAAACTTGAGCAGACTGACGCACGGACGCACGCGCGCACACACACACACACACACAATTGTTGACGCTGCAGTGACATCAGCAGCTGGTGACTCAACCACTGGACTCATCACTGTGTGTGTTCCTGTATGTCTGTATATCTTCAAGTGTGTGTGTGTGTGTGTGTGTGTTTTAGTGTCCACCCACACATGATGAGTCACCCATTTCGCAGCAGGGAGCACAGCAACACCCCCTAAATATAGAGACTATGTGTGCGTCTGCAGTACACACACACACACACACACACACACACACATCCTCACACACACACACACACACACACACACACGCACACACACACTGTGGAGGTTGGTGATTAGTGAAATTTCAGGACAGTCAGTCCAAGTGTCTAAAACTAACCGCACGTGCAACAGTTGTTGTCGTCTTCATAACAGTCAACATGTCAGTCGTAGATTTTAGCATGTTTTCATACACAGATTTTTATGAAATTGTACAATATTTAGAATTATAGTAATGTGAGTGTGTGTGGTGACATGGAGACACCACACACACTCACGCTCTCTCTCTCCTCCAGCACTGCAGTGAATGGGCAGAACTCTGATTCATCCTTCTGCTATGAATCATAACTTTCTCCCCCCCCCTCCTCCTATCTCTCTTCCCCTTCCCATCAGGCCTTGCAGCAGCTGGGTGTGTTCCAGTCCTCGCTGCCCCACAGACCCCTGGGAAGAGCGCAGTCCTCCCCTGCAGCCACTGTCAATCCCATCAAACACCTCTTCACTACCGGTCAGTTTTTGTGTGGGTTTTTATTGTTTTGTTATTTGTGTGAGCGTGTGCACATCTGGTTTGCTATTGGATGAGAGTTTGACATCAGCGGCGTCTCTCTGCCTACTATAAGCCACCGCGCTTGTTGCCTAGCAACAGGGAGCTGACTCTGTTGGCTGACAGATCAGATGAGCTAAGTGAATTGACTGAGATACCACAGGTTCTCAAGTAGTGTTTTGTCTATTGAAGAGGAACAGTAAGGCCTTTCCAAAACTGCTTTCTCCTCCCTCTCCTACTTCCACTCCGTTTGCGCGTTCAATGCGGAGGGTCCGCCACATTGAGTGCCATCCGTAACCAACAAGGGCGGGGTGGTAGTGGGTTGTTAAACCCTCAAATTCCAAGTGAGCACCGATGGCAGCTTGTTGAAGGTGTGTAACACCCTTTGCTGCACGACGGGGGACCTTTCTTTCAAATGTGAGTTCCGTGTGACTTCGCCAGTTAACATGTAGGATTTTTAAATTCTGAAACTACACTAACATTTCATATCACCATTTATAGTTATATTGTGTTTAATAAAAAATGCTCTTGTCTGATAGACAACACAACTGTAATACGAAAATCTTCGTCCAAAACTAAATAGCCCACATTAAACAACAGAATAATAGAACATGGCAAACTAGATACACAGGGGTGTCATGTAACAAACAACAAAGAAAAATAGTTAAGTCTTTATACATTTTAACTGTTTAAATTCTTCAGACTATATAATGCATCACTATAATGTTTGATTTCTTTTGAAATGTATTTGTGAATGTAGGCCTAATGTTTTTTTAAATAAGATAAGAGGTTCAAATATTTAATTTAAATTAAAAAATTTAATATAAATCTTTTACAATGAATATCAATCTTTTCATAAAACAATATAATATTTATTTTTTCATACATATCTAAAGTCATTGTATAATATTCAAAATATAACCAAAATAATTTGGTTTATGAATAAACACAAATAAAGTGACAAATGTTTTCAGTTTGGTTATTGTAAAAAACACACCTTTCCTGAACATCAATCCTGAATCTTACAGTTTTTCTCGATTGCTTAAACACATTTCTTTAAATTATGCCTCTTTTTCTCGAAACTCTAAACACATATCCACAACTTCTCACCCAATTCCCCAAACATCCTATTTTCAGGTCAAAATGAAGCTCTCCTCTCAAAACCATTCAATCTTGCTGAAACCCCAAACTTTGGCCTCAGAAACACACACAGTGCAACACAGTCTGACACACTGGTGAGAGAAATTCAAAACAATGCTACAAAAACTGGTTATTAGGAAGAAGTATAAGTTGCTTGTGGTTCTCCCCCTCAAAAACCTTTTCACATTATGAACCCAACAAAAGAAACAACAAATGTAAATATTTGCACACATGTTTCATTCCTTAGTGTGCTGTACAGTTCTACACACCAAACAACTAATTATTCTGCCCCAGCATCCTGAATGTCAGTGTTTTCTCGATGACCACATGGTGTAGGCAATGAGAAATTAAGGGATTTGTATGTAGAGTTTAGAGAAATGGGTGGGCTTTTTGAAAAATGGAGTTATGGTTTTGACATTTTAGTTCAAAAGCCTGGTTATAGTGTTCAAGCAATGGAGAAAACCTGTTTATTTGATCCGCATATTACAGTTTTTCTCAATTGCTTAAACACATTTTCCCACTCTGACATCACATTTTGAAAACAGTTAACACACAGGATAAAACTGAAGCTCAATGGCCAAAATGACTCTATGTTAGCAAAATGCTCTGACACTCACAAAACATTAAAAACATGCAACATAAGCAAATATTTCCATCAAACACCACAACTTGTGGTCAAATTAATTTATTCTTTCAATCAATCATTACACAATGGACAACAAAATACAAAATATAGCCATCAATATGAAATATGATACTTTACAAACTCAATTGGATACTGGGGGAAAAAAAGCCACCAAAGGAAACTTATGGTTGGAAATACCTTTAAGAAAAAAAGATATATATATTTTATCTTTCACATTTAGTCCATTTGTTCTTGACGATTATGCCACAGGTTCTTATCAACATCGCATTGAATGTTTTCCCTTGCAATGCACCGAGGGAAATACCTCCTTGCATAGCGTATCCATCCCTGGCAGTACTCTCTGCACCTATTGCCAGGCAACCAGCATTCATTGCCTCCAGGAGGGGCATCTGCTCATATGTGCCGGTGATCATACACCTTCCACCTCCAAGCAGAGAAGAACTCCTCGATTGGGTTCAGAAAAGGCGAGTATGCAGGGAGGAATTGCATCATAATACGAGGCTGTGCTGCAAACCATTCATTCACAAGGCGAGAGTGGTGGAAAGCCACATTGTCCCACATTATGACATACGGAGTCATGCCAGGCCTCAACAGCCCTCTCTCTTCGGGTGGAATCAGTATTTCTTTCAATGCATCAAGAAATGTGATGAGGCGTTCTGTATTGTAAGGGCCAATAGTTGGTATGTGGCAAAGGACCTCATCACTGGAGATGGCAGCACACATGGTGATATTGAAGCTGGCTTCATCCACAAAAATGAATTTGTGATGTGCCCCTTCAGCTTCAAGCTCCATTATTCTCGAAGAAAAAGAGCAAATTCATAAAGCAAATTATTCTAACTATGGTAAACAAGGTACTACAATAAAAAATCTGTACCTGCACATACTGGATTCGTGCCTCCTTTACGATGTCAGAGTTTCTTTGAAATGGAACTCTGTACAGTTGCTTCATTCTGACATGGTTTCTAAATGCTCCCTGATCTGCAATTATTGCTGCCTGGATTTCACGCAGTCTGATTACATTGTTTGCCACAACCATATTTACAATGGCAGACTCCTGTTCAACACTTAATATCTTTCCTCTGCCACCAGTGTGTGGTAATGTGTGGATTCTATAAAGTAAAAGCAAAAAGCATGTCAAAATTGACATTACTGTATGACAGTCACATAAATGGGATTGCTAAAACACCTGCATTACTGTAGACACAGTTTGTTGTGCTAACAGGGCAATACAGTAAAGCTGAAATACACAGTGGTATACATTACAGTAACACTGTGAATTACCTGTTCTCATTCCGAAAAAGCCTGACAATAGATGCCACAGTGCTCCGACTCAGAAGGGGCTGGACCCTTTGTCCAGCCTCTCTAAAGGACAAGCCATGATTGATGACATGGTCAATAATTGTTGCCTGAATTTCATTTGAAACTTGAGCTCGATTTCGTCCTCTTGCTGCTGCAGCTCCTCCACCACACATACAAACTCCTCTTCCTCGGGCCCCTCTGCCATGGCCTCTTGCTCTCCTTCCGTGCCTATGGCCTCTTTGATCCATGCTTGCAAATAGCAACACAGAGGTGGCATCTTTTATAGATAGGACTGATTGCTGATCGAAGAGTTGTGCAAATGAGTTTCACACAGGCGCATAGACATTTATAATTATGCAAGTACTTTCTATCAGCTGTGATTAGATGTTTTTCCTTTTGTTCAACACAGTGAATCCAACAGAGTTCGGGGTGTTTCAGTGAGCTCCGTGGTAACTGTTTTGACAAAGGGTGTGAAAAATGTGTGAAACAAATGAAAAAGTGTTAAAACATTTGCAAGAGAAGACTTCTGCTGTGCTAATAATGTGATGATGAAGGTCAAGCGGACCCCAGTTTCATTTAGTGTGTCTTAGCAAATGAGAAAAACTGTATAGCAGTGAGTGCAGCGGTAACGTCAGATCCTATTTACGCTGGGGGGAGAGGGTAGTTCGTCCTAAAGATGGCCGCTGTATTTATACACTACGCGGATTAGGGAGCTCGATTTGGCTGTGAGGGTGACTCCGACCAGAGTTCACTCCGTGTCGGATTATAAGTGGCGAGGGTCTGGTTTCTGAAAGGCCCTAGGAGTTGGAGGAGAAGATGGGATAGGAAGAAGATGAGGAGTAGGAGGAGGTGGAGGGAGAACAGAGTCTCTGGCCTAGCTCAGACCAAAGACAGGACGTTGGGGCAGAATAATTTGTTGTTTGGTGTGTTGAACTGTACAGTACTTACTAATAACCGGTTTTTGTAGCATTATTTTGAAGTTCTCTCACCACTGTGTCAGACTGTGTTGCAGTGTGTGTGTTTCTGAGGGCTTGTGTGTCATGTCTGAGGGCAGAGTTTGGTTTTTCAGCAAGATTGAATGGTTTTGAGTGGAGAGCTTCATGGTCTGAAAATGGGACGTTTGGGGAATTGGGTTGAGAAGTTGTGGATTTGTGTTTAAAGTTTTGAGAAAAAGAGGCATCATTTCAAGAAATGTGTTTAAGCAGTTGAGAAAAACTGTTCCATAAGCTTCACAACCTGTGTAAAGTAGGAGTCAAACAGTGGATTCAGCATTAAAAATGTGTGTCGTACTCCAGGTTCTTTCTAAGGTTTTTCCACCAGAAGTACTGTGGTAAATCCAGTGTGCTGCATGTCTCACACGTATTTCACTTGTAGCTGCTGACATCTAGTGGTGCTTACTTGTTTCTACAAAGTACATTGTGGTGGACCATTAACACGTATTTGTTGTTTTCCTGGGGTAATTGCTGCGTAAATAATGAGAATCCATCGTATGAACCATCGTCTGCATGTTTTTTGTTTGTTTCTCTATTTTTTTACCCAGCCTCCATCTGGGCCCAGCTTTTATTTGTACAAGCCACAACACTCAGCTATTATTTTTATTTGAGAATATACGGTATTCACGTCTGTCTGTTTTTCTCTGCCTCTCTCTCTCTCTCTCTCTCTCTCTCTCTCCAGGGCTTGTATATGACAGTCTGATGTTGAAGCATCAGTGTGTGTGCGGCAACGCTCACATCCACCCAGAGCATGCTGGGAGAGTGCAAAGCATCTGGTCCAGACTGCAGGAGACGGGCCTGCTAGGTCGCTGTGAGGTATATACACAAACGAGACACACACACACACACACACACACACACACACACGGTTGTTCCTGTATCCCTGTGGGGACATCTCACTAACATAATGCATGCCCGTGCCCCTTTCCCTAATCTTAACCATCTACTACATACCAAACCTTAACCCAATTGTAACCTGAAGCCTAAAACCAAGTCTTAACCCTCAAAAAGCGCCTCTACCTGTGGGGACCTTAATTTTTGTCGCCACGGTGACTTGAGTCTCCATCAGTTAGTGTGCATTCTGGTTAAAGTCCCCACAGGGATATAAAAGCATGAAGCACACACACTTTGTAAACAGGACCTTTGTCCTCACAGCAGAGCTACGCCCACAGTACTGTAATGTCATGGTTGGTGCACACACTGCAGTCTATCCCAGCATGCACCGCAATACACTGCTGACATTCACCTCCCAGAGAAGGCGAGTGGTGTTAAAGCCTTCGTGGCAGCACTGCTGATCGTGTTTTATCATCATCATTCACTGAAAATATCTGTGTCCATCGCACATTAACAAATGTTCTCTGCTTCTGTCCACCAAAGGTTTATTTTCCAGGTCATGTTTAAAAGCTTTTTTTTGTTAGCTGATTTTAGCAATTACCTAATGTCCATTCAATGTTTTTTGCAAAGTGCAAATGCATTACTCAGTCTCCTTCTCCGTCTGTGTGTGTGAGCAGAGGATTCGTGGGCGTAAAGCGTCTCTGGATGAGATCCAGTCTGTCCATTCAGAGTTCCACACTCTGCTGTATGGAACCAGTCCGCTGAATCGACACAAACTGGACCACAAGAAACTGCTAGGTACCAGTCTGTCTGTCTGTCTGTCTGTCTGTCTGTCTGTCTGTCTCTAAGACTAAGGCTGTCAGTCACTGGATAAAGCTGGCGTGTTACAGACTTGCATGGCTGAAAGTTTAGCTGAATTGCATGTTCAGTCAGTCTATGGTTCAGACTTGTGAGCATGTTAGCAGCGGGAGATAGATAAAAGTAACCCAAACTTTCCCAAACCAAGTCTTCAGTAGGGGAGTAAATTAGCGGCCCCTAACACAATATTGCTGTCCTACCTTAACCCGAAGTTTTGCAGTACTCCATACGCTGTGTTGAAGATGCAGAGAGAGAAAAAAAACAGTGAAATGGTGGTACTGATGACACAGATTCAAAAGCTGAAAGCACCTTGGCTGGATGCAGCCAAGTGTTCTATGACAAGTATTGAGATCCTTTACTTAAATAAAAGTACCAATACTAGAGTGTGAAAATAGTATAAATCTGCATTCAAAATCCTTCTTATATAAAAGTACAGAAGTATTTTTAACAAAGTATGCTTATAGTAGGAGTCCTGCAGTAAAATGTCTCTTGTGACTGTTCATACCGATGCATCGATGTTAGAGCAGCATGCTGCGGTTGAACTACTTTATATACACTTAGCCAGTTCAGTCCAGTGGTTCCCAACCTGACTGCAAACAAGGCTGCAGACCATGTGACTGCAGCAACTCGTGTTTTAAACAACGGGCTTGCTGTTTTCTGTCTTTCTGAAGGTTACAGATGGGGATAGGACTTTTGGTAGATTTTCAGTTGAATGTTCTTGTTGGTTTGGAGAGACCCTCTCTAGTATCAGCGTGACCTTGAAGAATACATCTGTAATTCTGCTTCCTAATTTAGCTCTACTTGTTGTTTCAGGTCCAATCAGCCAGAAGATGTATGCTGTTCTACCCTGTGGAGGAATAGGGGTGAGGTCATCTCTCTACTTGCCTGTCTGTCCGTCTGTCTGTACATCAAGTGTTTTAGCTCTGGTCTGAGCTCTGTGCTGCCCCCTGCAGGTGGACAGTGACACAGTGTGGAACGAGATGCACTCGTCAGCGGCGGTCCGCATGGCGGTCGGCTCGGTCATCGAGCTGGCCTTCAGAATAGCGGCAGGGGAGCTGAAGGTAACACACGCGGAAATACAAACGAGTGTACTCAGTTTTCTGAAACCCCCCCCCAATCTCACCTGTCCTTCACTCTGTGTTTGTTACAGAATGGCTTTGCAGTGGTGCGTCCGCCCGGTCACCACGCCGAGGAATCCACCGCCATGTCAGTACACCCACAAGATTATTTTAACACGACTAGATGTTCCATTGCATCATATTTTGGTGATGACTAACAGTTTGCACCACTTTTTCTATGTGTGCGTCCTGCATGTGTGTGTGTGTGTGTGTGTGTGTGGATGAACAGGGGGTTTTGTTTCTTTAATTCAGTAGCCATCACAGCCAAGCTGCTGCAACAGAAACTGGGAGTGGGCAAGATCCTCATTGTGGACTGGGTGAGTAGCATTGGCACACACACACACACACACACACACACATACACATACACATACTGTCAACATTGTTACCTGTAACCAGGGAAAGAATTAACATTTACTTTTTTAAGACTTAAAAGCATGAATTATTCATTACAAATGGTAATAACTCAGAGAATTGTTATTTAAATGGTACACATAAATTTACAGTTTTTAAGTATGTCAGAGGTCGCATGCCTCTGGAGCAACGAGGGGTTAAGTGTCTTGCTCAGAGACACATTGGTGGAAGTGTCACAGTGGGGGATTGAACCCGGTTCTCTCGCACCAAAAGCATGTGTCTTATCCACTGCACCATCACCACCACCCTTTTTTTGAAATTTGAGGGTTTGCTGCACCTGTTGCTATACTAAGCGTATATAGCCTGTAGCAAAAAGTCCTGTAAGGGGACCTTGCTTGGTGTATTATTGTAAAATCGTCTTATTCCAAACTGTCTGAATCAATTACTCTGTCGATCAGCTTGATGTTTACATTGAGGGAAAGACATCCTTCATCCTTCCATCATGGAAATATTCTGGACATCATCTATCTACACATTTCCCCAAAGTTCAGCCTGATGAGGCTGCATTCATTCACTGTTGTAATACTGCACTACATGTTAGTAGCCACTTATTCATCCCCAGGCAAAGACAACTAATCTGGATAAAATGTTGACCAAACACATTGTACTGAGTGTCAGTATCATAACATCCCATCGACCTTCTCTCTGACGCCACTGTGACCTGTCACTGCAGGACATTCACCATGGCAACGGCACCCAGCAGGCCTTCTACAGCGACCCCAACGTCCTCTACATCTCCCTCCATCGCTACGATGATGGAAACTTCTTTCCTGGCAGTGGAGCTCCTGAGGAGGTACGCAAGTACACACCACACACGCCCACCCACACACAAAGTAGATGTGAGCATTCTGAAATAGCTGAAGCAGTCTCATATGTCCCATGTTCTGAAAATGATCTAACAACTAACGCTAGTGTTTCCTCTCATTCATTCAATTCATTCATTCTCAATCATTGGACACCCACTGGAAACGCGGTCTGTGATTCACACCCCTCCCCCTCTGGTTATCAGTGAGGTCTAAGCAGAAATGCATTATTTGTTAAACAATCAAGCAAAAGAGACAATACAACCAATGAGTTTAAAGGTACCCTATTTGTGTACCCGCAGTAATGCTTTTATTCAGTGTGTCTAACAAAAACACATTGTGTGTATCCTTCAGACCTGACTAATGCATTTCATTTTTTATAAAACATCTGTAAAGTAAAGTTTTTGTAATATCATCTGAACTTGGACAGCTTTCATTGCCTTGGAGTCTTATTCCCTGCCTTTTGCGGCTACATCTCTTGCAGCGTCGCCGCCACCTACTGTCGATCAGTGGAATAGCGTAAACATTTGTTTTCACTGCTGCTTCACCTCCTTCTGATGATGAGTCTCCTCAGCATGTCCTGTCACCTCTTTGAATTTTTGTCAGAAGACAACGGCCACAAATAAACCAGAGACCTGCTCATCAAAACATGCACCCACTTGCTTGGTGCGCTAAGCTTTGACCCCCAACCGTAGAAGTGACATTAACAGTGAATCAGAAAAGCAAAGGCACGCCGCACAACGTGTGACCAAAGTTGCACAATAATAACAATTCTCTCTCTGTCTCCCCTTCTGCAGGTGGGATCAGGTGCAGGTGTTGGTTTTAATGTGAACATAGCGTGGACTGGAGGAGTAGAGCCACCTATGGGTGATGTGGAGTACCTCACTGCCTTTAGGTAAACATTCTACTTCTTATTATTAAATATCTTTAAATGTTGACATTATTACCAAGGTGGAGGGAGAGACATATAGTCCCCTCCAAAAGTATTGGAACAGTAAGGCAAATTCCTTTGTTTTTGTTGTTCACTGAAGACATTTGGGTTTAATATGTATTAGTATGAGACAAGAGTTCAGAATTTCAGCTTTCATTTCCTGGTATTCACATCTAGATGTGTTAAACAACTCAGGACATACCACCCTTTGTTTGAACCCACCCATTTTTCAAGTGAGCAAAACTATTGGAACATGTGACTGACAGATGTTTGTTGTTGCCCAGATAATAATAATAATAATAATAATAATAATAATAATAATCCTTATTTGTAGAGCACTTTTCAAAAACAAGTTACAAAGTGCTTTAACAAGTGTAAAGACAATAATACCCAAGAGACAATAATACAAAAACAAAACAAGATAAAAGCATGAAAACATTGAAAAGACTAAAATACAGATAAAATAAAAGGGATAAGACATAATAATAAAAGGGACATCTAGATGTGAATACCAGGAAATGAAAGCTGAAATTCTGAACTCTTGTCTCATACTCATCTTTTGATCTTAAACCCAAATGTCTTCAGTGAACAACAAAAACAAAGGAATTTGCCTAACTGTTGCAATACTTTTGGAGGGGACTGTAAGTTGAATGACGCAGACGCCTCTGCTTGATTTCAAAGTGTTTCAGCTTGCACAAAAAATTTCATCCTTGAGTAGTTTGACTCTTCATGAATGTACAAGAGGAAAATAATGCACAGGGTCTGGAGTGAAGTTTTGATATAAGTTTATGTCTGAGGTGTCACACATGCATGGTACAAGTGCTAATGTAGACCTGATGCACTGGGGAATAAATGGTGTCGCCACAAAATTCATTTTCATTTGAACAAAGTGATGTGAAAGGTCTCCTTAAGAAAACAACATGCTTTAAAATGTCCATTTTGTGTGTGTGTGTGTGTGTGTGTGTGTGTGTGTGTGTGTGTATAGGTATGTGGTGATGCCCATTGCCCAGCAGTTCAGTCCAGATGTGGTTCTGGTGTCCGCAGGCTTTGACGCAGTGGAGGGTCATCAGTCTCCTCTGGGAGGATACAACGTCTCCGCCAAGTGTGAGTACCACACTGGCGAGAAAAAGAGTTACTGGACGCTCTCTGAATGAATAGTTATAATGAGCGTTTCTTGTCTGTGATCGGTGTGTTTTGACAGGTTTCGGTCAGCTAACGCAGCTGCTGATGGGTCTGGCGGGTGGGCGCGTTGTCATGGCGCTGGAGGGCGGTCATGACCTCACCGCCATCTGTGACGCATCAGAGGCATGTGTCTCTGCGCTTCTGGGAGACCCGGTGAGAGAGAGAGAGAGAAAGAGTGTCTGGAATATCATCAGTAATTATTCATGTTTTAATTTCAAACATGAAACATGCTAGCCTCTCTTGACCTGGAGGTGCTGACCACCGTCTCTGTGAACATCATGGAAATATTACACTGCCAGTAAGACAAGCGCGACGGTCTTTAGTAAGCTTTGTACTTGTTACCTCAAATCACCACAAACAAGCGGCTAATTTAACTGCTCAGTAGCGTCCATTTGAATGTTAAAGAACATTTTAGGAAATACACTTATTTGCTTTTTTCCCCCCCGAGAGTTAGCTGAGAAAACTGATACCACTGTCCAGTCTGTGTGTCACGTATGTCACTGTCCAAAGTGGAAAACCCCCTACCAACACCTCTAAAGCTCACTAGCTAACATGTTCTTTACCTAATACAGGAACTGGTGTGTAAAAACAACAATGTGTGGTTTTAGAGGGAGTTACATGCTCGATGGATTTCTAAGCGAACAGCATCCCAAAATTTGGTCATTGCATTGAGGTTTCCAAGCTTGGTACCATCACATCTGTAATCGAAGCAGATACCAAAAACTGCTTACTAACCAAATCTGGCAACCTGTGCCACATTTGGTCTTCTGACTGATATTGCCAGCTGAAGTAAACAAATAGTAACCACAAGCATCTCTGCCCTATACAACCTCTGACTATCGGGAACACACGTCCATATTTATGAGGAGGTCATTTGACCCGACACTACCACAGCCACTGCCGATGTAGGGTTAAAAGGACGATCATTGGTGCAAAGTCACAAACGGGTAACTGGCTAACATCTTAGCCAAATAGTTCAACTTAAAGCTTTGTTCAGCTGACGCTTGTTTGGAGACGTGATCTGTTGTGTTTTGTATAGATGTGGTGCTTGATTTGGCTCTTAACAAGAGAGTCCATATGAAAATCCTGTGCGGTATAATAGTGTAACTACATTAAAAACCACATAAATCTCCATGTATTAGCTCACATTTTGAATGGCTGCTCTTATGGCATTTTGCACAACGCATACCAACTCTTTTTCCTTTTCTTCCTTTCTCTGAGTGGATGCATTTTAACCTCTCAAATGTAAAATACAGAAGTTGATGTCATGCATTTCTATTATTAACACACACTCTCTGTCTCTCTCAGTGTGACTCTGTGTTTCAGTGGCCTCTGGAGAAACCCTGTCCAAAAGCTTGGGCCTCACTGGAGAGAGTAATAGAGATCCAGAGTAAGAAACACACGCACACACACACACACACACACAAACACAGTAAACATACACAATGATGAGAAGCTGCAACATGTCTCATGTCCATGTGTTTCTCTCTCTTTCTCTCTGTCCCCGCAGGTAAACACTGGTCTTGTCTCCAGAGTTTGTCTCAGACGAGTGGCCACTCGCTATTGGATGGCCCCCTGGGGGCTCAGGGCCAATCAGAGGATGAGGCAGAAACAGTCAGCGCCATGGCCTCCCTAAGTGTTGATGTTGAGCAGCCGGGCTCTCTTCCTGACAACGCAGAAACCAGCAGGTCAGCTGTGCACTGTGATACCTTCACACCATGATTAGGGGACTGAGACTCAGCAGTGCACAGAGTATAGAAGTACGGTACAAGCCCCATGCATGTGTCACTCAGCCCATTAAAGGGTTCAGAGTGCTGATATTAGTTCCACTTCCACTATTTTTTTTATTTAACCTTTATTTAACCAGATGATCTCATAGAGATTTAAAACCTCTTTTTCAAGTGAGACCTGGCCAAAATGGCAGCATATTAACAGTGCACAGTTACAAATATGAACACCAAGCACACGCACAACAACAAGGAACATTTAACAAGACCCTTAAGATACATAAACAAACAACATTAGACTACTTGAAAGTACAATTTATACATACCGTAGGTTTATACATACTGTAGGTTTAAAGGATTTAGTTATTTTAAAAGCAGTGACAACAATTTATGGCATCTATTTCCAAATCTTTCATGCAGTGTTTAAATTCACCAAAAGAAATCAGATTTCGCAACTGCAAATCAGTCTGCAGTGTGTTCCAGGTGGATGGGGCTGCATAACTAAAGGCCTTCTTACTGAGCTCTGTTCGGACCGTAGGTACAGATAACAAATACTGGAGTGCAAATTATAGGAACTGATGTTACGAGACATATAAAGATAAGAGGGAAGCATTTCCAGCATAGACTTGTAAATAAAAGTGAGCCAATGTATGTGCCTCCTCACTGATAATGAGGGCCAGTTTGTCATTTTGTACAAGGTACAACAGTGTGTTGATGGTAGACAGTATCCAACAAAGATAAACATCGATCAGGCGCATTTCTATAGAGCAGGTCAACGTAATCGAGTGCAGTGAGAAAGGTTGCAGCATTAAGATTGTTCTGCCACTCTACAGTTAGCTTGTTTATTGCTATAGTACCATAAAAAATACATATTGTGTATCCTGATGCTTTTCAGTTTTTATTCACCAAAGTATATTGTCTTTAAATTAGGGTTAAAATAAAATAAAATAATATGATAAAGGGTATTATTGCAAGAACTCCTCATGAGTGGGTGCAGCTACTTTTGCTAGATAAAAGACAAAATCAGTGACAAATAAAATACAATATTAAATATGCATTTTATGTTGGTGTCAGTGAATATGGATATCTATATACGTTCTATATCTATATACGATACTGTCATCATCTTTACTGCTTATAGCTAGATATTACCATTGTTTCTTGTAAATCTTGTCTTTTATAACCAAACCACTTCACTCCACCAAAGTCAATTCCCTTTTCCTCCACAGTGTAGCCAGCACCATTGCTTTCAGCCGTGCTTGTTGCTAATGTATGTAGTCCTATTTACATCTAATAATATGACAGACCTTACCAATGATACTGATATGATTACGATAAAAAATTGCACAGCCTAATTAAAATCCTCATCAATCCACTGGCTTTCATCATTAGTCATTATCACACATCCAAGTAATTATATATTGTTACAAAAGTCATAATCTAATATTGAAATATGTATCATGATGTGTTTTTGTTCAGAAATATCTGCGTTCATGACAAGACAATTATTAAAATTGTCACAATTTGCCAAGTTGCATTTAGTTGTTTTTACCATTAAAAAAAGTTTCTTAAAATTAAGATTTGGATCTATAATGTTACGCCAAGATATTTGATTTTTAGCCTTGATGAGAATGTCAACATTAATAATATAGATGCATTTGCAATTCTAAAATGGGTCATTGTTGTGGGAGATCAGTACACTGATCCTTGAGGTGCCCCAATCACTGGCAAGTAAAGTTAAGTAGTACAACTGACAATTATGAAGTAATAAGATGCTAAATGCTAACATTGTAGCCGAAATGCTAAGCTTTGGAGACAGTGGAGCAGAGCATTATTCACCAATATTTACCTGGGTAATAACGTTAACCACCATAAGCAACTAGTCATACCAGACTAACCCAGACTGTAGCAGCAAAACCCCCTGAGCGTATTGAATTGAGCAAGGGAGCATTTTCTTGCTTATCAATTTTTTAATTTGTAAAGGAAACAATGTGGTTTCCTTCTCTTAAAAGTTAGTCTTGCTTTAACACACTGTGTTCTCTTGGATGAATACGAAGTCCTCCATGCCAGTGCCCCAGATGAAGAATTTAGTTTAGCAGAAAGTATTTTGGCACAGGGTTGTTTCATAAGGTGTAATATTAAAATCAATAACGTACATATTTTGACAAGTGCTCTTAAATGTGAGGTTTGATTTTACTGCCTGCAGGTCCACGGAGGAACCAATGGAAGAAGAGCCTGTATTGTAGGAGGAACTTAAACAAGAACCACACAAAGAACTCTGCACTCACCTCCTTCTGGCACTTCCTCTTCCTTTTCCTCTTCCTCCGCAGGGTGTGTGTCGGAACACACACACCCAGAGTGGAATTGTGCCATTGTGGAAGACTCCGATTGGCTGAGGAGAACATTATGGAGGCAGGAGTAGGCGGGCCCTGTGACAAACATGGAGACATCTCTTTTCTGTTGGTTCATCAGCCCAAGGAGGAGCAGACGACTTGTTAGCATCTCCATGGGAACCAGAGGAGGAGAGGGTCAGCGAGGAGACGCGTCTTTTAACCTGTATACTTTACCACCTGTACACAGCACCACTGAAAATTTCCCTACTCTTCTCGTCTTTCTATTTTGTCCCTACTCCTCTGCTTCCACAGCGGGACGATGACTGTGGGAAATCTGAATCTCGTCAAAATGTCAGACACCAAGCGGACGACTTGTCTTCTTGTCTGTCTGTCTGTCCGTCAGAGAGACAGGCTTACCGAACATGGGTTTGGCTGGCGGAGGAGGAATAACCCGGCTTTTAAAATAAGCAGAGGAGGAGGAGGAACTAGGTGCCTTTTTTTTTTAAAACAAGCCGTCCAATCACAAACCACAAAAACACCACCACCGCAGCACCTCAGCAAACCGACCAGCCAATCAGGACTGAAGGAACACACTGATGCACACACACAACAACACAACACTCTTGTTGTTTCAGTCAGTCAGTTCATTTTTCAGTCTTTGTTTCTTCATCTGGATGCCTTAATTTGTTCTTATCTCACTATTTAGCAACCTTGAGAGAGAGAGTGAGAGAGAGAATCACAAGAGTTGATATAAATATATATTCAGAAATGTATTCAAACTGCTAAGAATTGTATTTTCTTTCAAATCTTCATGCCAGGTATTACCAACAGACTGATTTTCTTTGAGGGAAGAAAAGCCTCTAAAGCCATCATTTCACACTAGAAATCCCCAGTAAAAATCTCCATTGAATATTAACATAACGTTAATAATAATATTCAATCAGACTTTTGTGGGATCTGGTGAGAGTGTCTCAGGATCAGCCCTGTTTTAGCAGTATTCACTGTTTGAAATATGTCATTTATGGAACTGCTTCACTACAGACCACCACCCCTCTGTCACTGGTCTCTCTTCTCTTTCACTCATTTTGGTCGAGAGTCATGTGACCTGAGCCCCGTTCCTTCTTCTCTAAAGGGGATTGTGGGATTTTGTGGCACGTTTTTGAAACACCACAACGACCACCACGTCCCTCTTTTTTTTTCTATTGTAATATTTCCTGTTTGGTGTAAATACTGTCTCCTACCCTGTTGCCCACGGTTCCGTCACAGCAGACTTAGTGTGGTCACTTTTCTATATCTGTACATACATATATGTATAAAAACACAAAATACTTTCTTTTTTTGTATAAAAAAGAAAACATAATATACTATATAAATATATATATATATGTAAACAGTGTTTTATCCAATCAGATTGGATTTATGAATATATTCTATTTGGAGATTTGATGTTTTAAAGGTTTGGCAATTTGACAGAAGTAAGCACACGGTCTGATGTCATCAGACCATTGTTTGATTGTTTACAGATGGCTGGATATTGTTGTCGTAGTGGTTGTTGTTGTTGGAGGTGAACAGCGAGCTCCTGTTCCTCTGGCAGGACCAGGCAGGCACCGCTGGCCTCCACAGGCAAACAACAGCAACTACAGAAAAGGAGAGACTTGGGTCAAAGGTCATGACTTGATAAATAGGTTGGTCCAGTGATGATGTATATTTGTAGTCCAACAGGGAGTAAGCTAGCCCCTCCATGGCTTATGATATTCTCAGAACTGAGCGGTTCCAAAAATGTCTTACAGCAACAACGTTGAAAATTCGAACTCCCCACAAGGTTGGTAGTCTTCTTAGCGACTCATAAGATGACCAAGAAAGGTCGCTTCCATTAAACTGAATACAAACCCATATAAAATCAAAGATGACGCAGCAAGTGGCAGCGTGTTCAGGGTACCACCAGTCAGAGTTGATGGAGGTCTAAGAGATGTGGGGGAATGGTACAAAACAAAAGTTCTTTCTCATTAGCGTAGATGATGATGACTTGGCTATTTTCAATTCAACCCACAACCAAAAATATTTAGGTACGAGCTACCAAGATGACATTATATTCTCCGTGGAAAAGAGCATGCAAGCTGCTACTGCGGGGGGGGCAAACAAATTACCTCAGTCTACCTCAGAGCTATTTCGTCACAGTTGAGAAGGGGCCACAGAATTCAGCTTAACTGATGTGTCAACTGCGAGGAGACACATACAAGCTAGTTTTGTGCGGTGAAACCATTGTTTTTTTTGCGTGCAATGTGTATGTATTTGAATTTAAGTTTACTAGAGAAGACCTTTCTTGGTCAGAGTCTTTGCGGGTTCCTTAGTTTGCACCCATCATTGAAGAGGCCTACCATGTGGTAATATTTTCAATGTTCTTGCTGTAACAAATGCTATGACCCACTCAGCGACCGCCATACATAGCATGCTGTTCCTGAATCAGGGCTGATGAACCACTCTGCCACTGAAATGGCAGCTCAGGACTGCGTAGTTGTGTTTTTATATGAAAGAAACTGCATATGAGTCAGCACTACTCACACCAGGTCAAAATGATCACAAGCTAACAATTGGCTAGCCTTTGAAAAAATTAACTTGAGGTCTTATTGCTCTGGTGCCATTTAGCTTATTTGGCTAACTTATGCGCTAACGTTACTTAATCAAAATAAAAACAACAATAAAAAACTACACTTGATTTGGCATATCTATTAAAAAGTATCCTTAAATTAAAACTTTGAGCTTTTACTGTTTGAAAGAAGACTGTTCTGACAAATTTAATTGCAACTTTGAAGACGTTAAAAAAAACTTGCTTTATCACAACTCATAAAAGTGTCAAAATGGCTAGCGTGGCTCAAACTTGCTAACTACAGTAAGGTTGTGCGTTCACTAGACTTTCTGAGCGCCAGTTTATCGCAGTTTTTCCCGCTTCAAGTCACCTCCAACCTACAGCCTGTTTTAGTGCATTTCTTGTTTGGCTACCTTAAAGCCCAGCGCAACCTTTTCAGAGATGTAATGTGTTTTCCAGTATCACAAATCACATTAGGGTCTGGAGCTGGAAGCTACCGCCGCTTCTCTGCTCACTGAAGACGCCCAGTGGACGCAAAGTTTCAGAACTGGACCACTCTAGTACCCACACCTCTAGAAACTCACCTCAGACTATCGAGTCCCTCAGTAAGCGGACTCTGCCGGAAACACGTCTTTAACCTCACTCAAGTCCATTTCCCAGGACCCTCTGTGGTGCAGCGAGTGTTGTAGCTGACGCTGCTACCTCTGGGTCCCATCTGTTCAAAGCAATATAACACTGACTGGGACAGAGAGAGAAAGAACTAGTGTCCAGCTTTAGCGTTGCGGCAGCTTACATCATTCGTACAGCTCCCTTTAGCTTTTACACATGTGGTTGAGTGCTTTTTGTGCGTATTATCTGTCAGGTGGAACGGGCAGAGTATCGACTGATCAACAGATTGATTGATTTATTGAGCTGTGTTTCCAGGAGGTTGAGTGTAGTCTTTTTGTACTAATGTAAACACTAAGGCCATTTTGACCATTATACCTGTAGTCAGTAATAGCAGCACCTCTTGTTGGGGGGGTGGATAAAGCGGTGGAGTGGACGGAGCGGTAACTCAAGAAGACCTTGTTGCCACAGAACATGGTAGCGATGGACGGCGTTGACGTCTGAGCTCGACTGGAGTTCATGCGGGCACAAAGGAAAAAAACAAACGAGCAATCGACAACTGAGAAGCCTGTCAGTTAGGAAAATAATACCTAATAAAAATGCCTTAATATTTTCTCAACTGTTACGGAAATTTAGAACCAACAAGTAATGAAATCAGATTGTCTGTTGAAGAATTTAGTATTTCCCCTTTCACTGGGGCAGCATCTAGTGGCAATTAGAGGAACTGCAACTTCAAATATATTGTTTTCAACTTGAAGGGCAACTTGACGTTTCTTAGTTTGGGCCTTTCTTCCCTTTTTATTATATCATCTCTTCTTCTGTGGTTTAATAGGACCCGACTGGAGAATCAGTGCAAACCAACTCCTAAAATTCGTATAACAGTAGTGGATGGTAATTAGTATTTTCTTCTACATCTACATGGAAATTTGACTGTTGACAGCAGGCGTGGGTTAGGAACAGCTAAAAATACTTTGGACACCGGGGCGTGTGTTCCCTTTACATGTCGGCCTTTTGTTGCACTGATGTAGTGCTTTTGCTCTCGTGATCAGAAGTGACAGCCACAGTTACAAAAATAAAACGTAAATTGTAACATCGTAACAAACGGAATAATCCTTTAAGTCGGGCTGGTTGCTGCTTGGTACACATGAGCACAGATTGCGGAGGTCACCATGGCCGTCTGGTCCTGAGTCTTAGTAAAAATAAACACCCAGAGAACCATCTGCACCACCGGAGTTTCCCTCCTGTACATTTAAAACTTTAACAATACAACATGAACAGTGCTGACAGAGTCTGATGGTGTCATCAGGGTGACGAAACCTCCCCATTCTGGAGGCCACACAGCTTTACTGTTGCTACCACCCAGCCACACACACACTAAGGTGAAACGCACACTTTCACATATACACACACAGACTATTTTGCTACATGAGTTAATACTGTATATTTCTTGATATGTTTGATACTGTGGTGTAAATGTAGTGTCCTGCTATGATGCGGTGTGGTGGGGGGGGGGGTGTTTTTGGACATTTGGGCAGGAGGAGGTTCAGCATCAGTGTGACTGTCACCCCTCTCTCTCTATTACCCTCCTCCTGTTTTTGAGGGGAGGCGGCCTCTCCCTTACCTTTCTCTCGTCCGGCCGGTGACTGAAGAATTGTAAAAAAAAGCCGTTTTGTTGGAACTGATCACAAGCACATTCCTGACTATTCTCTGTCCGTGCTGTCGTTTTATCCAATTCTTTCTTGTTGCGACAATACAACATGTGTCTAGTTCTTGCCGACTCACATGTATATAAAGTGCATATATGTGTACACATGTGCAATACACGCTATTCGAGCAATCTATTACTGTGACTATTATTGATGATATTTGTCCCTGTTTCAAAGTTTCAGCCCGTTTTTTTCTTCTTGTCCTGATTTCCTGTTGATGAATTGTGTTGCAGGAGTTTAAAAAGGGAAGGCGACTCGTGATTCTTCACACTCAGTTTAATTTCAGGGGTTTGTGGACATTTTAATTAAAGCCCTTTTTTATTACTCTCAATGTAATGTTGTGACGTTGATCCTGATGATCTGTTTCTTTGTTTGTTTTTTAAGTGGGCCTGTTGTTAAAATTGTCTGGAAACTCAATAAAGCAATTCACTGACTGCCTGTTGCATTTCCCGGTATTCGTACAAGCATAACATCTGCCCACCAGCGCCCTTTAAAGCGCCTTTGGACAGAGCCAGGCGAGCCATTTCCCCTGTTTCAAGTCTCTATGCTAAGCTAACCGGGTGCTGGCCGTATCTTCATATTTACAGTACACACGTGAGAGAGTGACTACATTTCTCAAAATGTCCTTTTATTCCTTTAAAGCTTCCAAAGTTTTCAAAGTTGTGCACTTCAGTCACATCCCACCACAGTAAGAAACACTATGCCTTCTGAATGTCGTTATCTTCTTTATCCATTATGAAGTTCTCTTACAAAGTGTTTGCAAAGCCAAAAAAACTAAATAGGAACAGGTTATTTGGACAGGGTCCAGGTCGGCTGCAGACTAGATATTTTTGAGAAGCTTAACTTTCAAAGTGAGGTTTAAAATGAAAATGGTCACGTTTATGTGCACTTTAAGGCAGGACTGAGGTCACGAGTCCAAGTCCCTTTAAAGCACCCTCCTGTCCTTCGAAATCTAATCAATGTATTTAATTAGGATTCAAACCCTATTGTAGAACCCACTGTGTTAGTGCCGGTTTATTATCATCATTTGTCTTATGCCGTGGCTCAAATTCCCGTGAGCTGGAATGATCTAGAAACATGAATAACCTGAAATGGTGTGTATGTGCTTATATAAATTCCATATAGATATGAGCCCACTCAGCCAGATGGTGGCGCTGTAATCAAGGCTTAAAAAGTAGGTTCGATTTACTTTAAATTTCTCACACAGGTCAAACTAAATGCACTCTACATAAAAGCCTCAAGTTTTCCACCATTTTGAATTTTTTGAGAAACACATTGTTGACATCTCATCCTAGACCATCGCTCCGATTGAGGGCCATAAGTCACTCGCTTCCATTTCCGGCCCATAGGACCTTATTTTGGAAAAATATGTACGAGAGTTAATGGTGATAGACAACTTATTTTATCCCGTATGAACTGTGCCCTGAATTACACACGATGTTGGTTAAATTAAAAGATCATTTTGTCCATCAATTTTGTCCGTCAAAAAGTTGCAGTTTGTTGTAAAACAGTAAAAGTTACATGTCGATTGAAAACCATTCATTGAACTACATCTCTCGTCTTGCACAATATATGTCACCGACGTGTTAGCGGGGTAATGCTAGCTAGTGTTCATTGCGTGGTTGCTACTAGCTAGATTACTTAGCTATGTTCCACGCAGAAATATATCTCACCTGATGGGTTTAATCCAACGACTCTGTCCCTTCATCACATCATCCTCTCATGGAAGTTCTTTGACGTTAGCTTCAGTAACGTTGGGACCTTATTTCGGGAAAAACATATTTTACACTAGTCAACAGCAAGAGACAACAAAATTTGAATTGGTTCCCGAAGTACACATATGATGTTTATCAACTTAAAATATAATTTTGTAAGTCAAGAAAGTCACAGTTTGACATAAAAGTGTTAATACAGAGACTGTGAAAATACATAACTAGAAAGACCACAAACCTAAAAGTCACGTATGTGACGTCACAACTATTTCTCTCAATAACTGAAGTTAACAATCCTGAAGCTAATGTTACGGACACGAACGTCTAAGAACTTCCATGTGTAGATGATGTGATGAAAGGACCGTCGTTGGATTAATCACATCAGGTGAGATATTTGTGCGTGGAAAACAAAGCTAGATAGTCAATTTGTTGACTACCGTAAATATTTCTTCCGAAATAAAGTCCCATAGGATGGAAGAGAGGGACTTAGGCTCTGTATACAGAGGGAACAAACTCAAGCCACCTATTCATCAATCTGCCACTGGCTAGCGTTGCTGCTAACATTTTGGCCTGTTAGGGCTACCGTACATAGTGTAGATTTTGGGATGCTGAAAATTTGAACTGTTACAAAATGAATACTGCTGAGCAAACAAATGAAACAATTTAACAACAAATTTATAAACATTAATGAGATGCGAGCTGAAAGAGAATTCCAGCGTCACTTCCAAATCAGCTGGTGTCACTGAACAATGAATTGAACACTTGAGTACATTGGGAAAAACTACATTTCAAAAAGGAAAACCGTGTGCTTATCCCAAAAACAATACACAGTACTCCAACACAGAGAGCTGCAGCTCCTGAGCACTCAGCGCTCGGCTGCAGAGGGAAAGCAGCCGACCCATCGTCTACTACTGACCGCTTTACTTTTGAAAAACAAGGCCCCTGTTTTGTCCACACCCTCTGGAACTGAACTTGAATACGTTGTCATCTGATGTGGTCTAGCTCTCTGGCGAGTAGATCTTGATGAGGTGTTGCAGTTCGGTGGGGTAGCCCGTGACTGGGCAGCGGCGGTTGGCTTTCACGTACGTGTAGATGCAGCGGTAACAGAAAACGAAGCCGGAGGTGGAGAGCACCGTGGCGTTCGCGCGGAGCCTCCGGCACAGCGGGCAGGTCCTTCTGGCGGAGGCCTGCGGAGTTTCTTCGCCGCGATTGGCTGCGACGGGTGGAGGATCCTGCTGCAGGTGGAGGGGGGGAGGGGGAGCGGGCAGGGAGGTGAGGGTTTTCACGGTGCTCTGGTTGTCTGAGGAGTACCACCACTCCAGGAACTGCAGGAAAAAGACGCCCATGGAGAGGGAGGTGGAAAGGGACACGGCCACGCCCCTCGCTGCTTGTGACATCAACCACCACGCTCTCCGCGCCAGGCTGCAAGCAGAAGAACAATGCATTGTGGGTGGAGAATTTAAGATCTTTGTCTGACATTGGGTTCATGCAAGAACATTCCCATATTCTTAAACCAAATTCCTGCCACTTTGCTCTTTTACCAGAGTTTCAAGTGGGATTGATCACACGTTAAGATAAGGCTGCCTGTTCGGCCCCGTTTGTGACAGGTTTTGTTACCAAAGGGTAAAAAAAATAAAAATATATTTGAATTTTTCACTGCCAAACTTCAAATCAGAAATGTGTCATCAGAGCTGAACTGCACTGTGACAGAAACAGAGAGAGAACAGTCTGACATGAAGTTTGATGAGACAGCAATCTCTGGACATCGTGGATTCATCCTCAGAATGAAATCTATAGGCGACACTGTCCTTTATAACACTGTGACTCTGTGGACATTAAGGCGGCTGTGAGGTTAGCAGCACTTGCTCTGTAACATTTACTGCAGTAAACACCGTTTAAATCAAAGTAATCTGTATGAAGCTGTAAGCGATCAGTGAACAGCCATTTGTCATGCTGTGTTTACACTGATTAGAACATTCCTGTGATGTTGGAGATGACGTGAATGTGAGTGAGGATGACTGTGGTGCAGCTGAAAGGACCTCAAGATTCTAAAACTAGACTAAAACAACAGTGAGTTTTTAAATTATAATATTTTCATCTTCTGTTATTGTCACCGGCATTTTATCCCGTCAGGTTACAGCCGAATGTAACATACAGAAGGATTCCAACACTTTATCATTCATTAAGGAAATTCACGTTTTGTAGGCTAAATGATAAATAAGCGGACTACACTGGGAAAAAAATATAACTTTGTTGTCAGGGACCATTCATTAACGTTGTTTCCCACAGGATTTTGTGAGACTATGGTGGGTGGACATCAATTCTCTAGAGAGGTCCGGGGGCATGCTCCCCCAAAAGAAGAATTTGTACATTTTAAAGTTAAGTGAGTTAATTTGGTGCACTTTGAAAGCAAAATAAGGCTAAATAAGGCTAAATCTATGAAGAACTTTGCACTCTTGATAACCTTGATAACAATTTTGTGCCCTAGTAAACAGTTTGATCATATTCACACTGCATAGATATAAATGGTGATGAAACAGCAAAAAAGTCAACTGATTTATTTAATGTTTTTCCAGCAACCCTAAGTAATTTCCCTAAAATTTACTTTTAATGGACACGTTTTATACTTCCTGTAAATATAATCCAATTAATCTTATTTCCACACTGTATGTATTGTGTTAACACCTTATTTTGAAAACCACACTTTGTCACATGTGCATCCTCGTCGCGCTACATTCACCAAGTCCGACGCAATTTGATAAGTTATATTGTATGTTGTGCCCGTATTGCGTACAATTAAGAGTTGATAGCCTCTCTTCAGCTAAGACTCACACTCTAACACTTGTTACAAAGTGAGAAAATGACTCAATGAATAAAGTCGCCGGCGGCAGTGGTCTCACAGCAACAAGGTCGCGGGTTCAAACCCCGGTTGCCCCGGCCTTTCTGTGTGGAGTTTGCATGTTCTCCCCGTGTCTGCGTGGGTTCTCTCCTGGTGCTCCGGCTTCCTCCCACCATCTAAAGACATGCAGTCTAGATTAATTGGTCTTTAGGTGTGAGTGGTTGTCTGTCTATGTGTGGCCCTGCGATGGACTGGCGACCCGTCCAGGGTGTACCCCGCCTTTCGCCTGATGTCAGCTGTGATTGGCTCCAGCCCCCCGCTACCCTGTACGCAGGATGACGATGGATGGATGGTATAAAGGCGCTTACCCTGCCTGTCAGCTCGCTCTGTTCCTTTTAACTGCATTTACCATAAAGGCTCTAAAACATGTGCACTCCAAATTAAGCGGTTAGCTGGATCGTGTTCTCACAAACGAGAGACAGTGGAAACACTCAACACACCTCAAAAGAAAAAGTAGCTTTCTCGAGTCGGATGCCAAAGTGTGTGAGCAGAAGTCTTTGATGTTAATATATTTTTGGTTCATTTTGAAACTATGGCGGAACAATTTAGACTGTGGCGGGCCGCCACGGTCTCATTAATTGATGAACACCACTGTACGCAAGAGAAAATTTTAAGCACACATTGTCTAAAAATGCTTTTGTCACTGTTTGTACGAGGCCTTTTGATTTTGTTTTGTGACGGCCTATTTGAATTAATTAATCAATTCCTTCCTTCCTTGCAGCCATTTCTTTGCAGGTAGTTCGGCACAGTGCTGTTTGTTTTGTTAAACCTAAAAAGAAAAAAACTCTTTAAGAGCCTTAAATCAGGAGAAAAAATCTGGCCCTCTGTCATTAGGATGGCGGACCCCGACCAGTTTGTGAGCACCAACCATCACCAGCTTTAAACCTAAAAAAGTCAAAGTAAATAAAGTTGATTGGAAGACCTGACTCAGGTAAAAAAAGATTGGTCTGCATTCAGAGGGGGACACAGAGCGGCCAGAACTGTCCCCACTGATTGGATGAACTATTCATCTAACACTAACAACACAGACACACTGAGAGTTACCTCCCCTCAGCTGGGCTGCCAGTTCTGTTGGTCTTCAGCTCCATGTCTCTGATATCCTGAGCGTTAAGTCGTGCCAGTCTGACCCTGGCCAGCCACAGCAGGGGATTATGGGTCCTGGCGACTCCAAAGACAAAGAGCAGCTGCTGGCTGAAGACCCAGGCCTGCCAGGCCGAGCTGACGTACGGGTACGCTGCCACGGCCGCCCGGTACAGCCTCTGGCTCCTGGTCTGCGCCAGCCGGATGGAGAAGTCCTCCTCGTCCCTCTGCCGCGCCAGAGTCGCCTCCAGCTTGGCCCGCAGGTACGGCACCAGGCACAGAAGAAGTAGAGAGCGCCAGTGTGACTTCCTGTGCAGCCCCAGACGAGCGGGAAGCCCTTCACCTCCCGAAACTCTCTTCAGACCGTAGAAGTTCTCAGAGAAGGAGGCGCTGCAGTGAGACAGGAAGTGGTTCTGGAGGAGGAGGTCCAGCAGCAGATAGAGCTCATCAAAGCGTCGCCACAGGAAGCCAAAACGAGACGGGTTGGACTCCGCGAGAACCTGAGAAGGCCACCAGCACTGGGGTTAGAGCCAAGGGTGACGTTTATTTGTAAAGCATAGGGCTGCGTGATTAATCAAAATATCAAACATCAACAAACGCTCCTCATTTATCCCCAAGCTGCATCAACAAATGACATCCCTTTGAAGCAGCATTTCATGTTGATGCATCTGAGCTCCACCTGCAACGACCAGAACTGTGCCGCTGCCACAACTTCAAATGCAAAGTGCTTTACACAAGGAAAAAGTAAAAACCAGACCCACTGAAGGCACTGCAACTCCTGACCAACGAGTGACGCTCACCTTGATGGCGTGTCTCAGCGCCGGCCTGACCGCCTCCATCAGAGACTCCTGGGCCAGGACCTCAAAGATTGACGGCTGCTCGTTCGCAGCGGTGGCGGTCAGATGGGCTCCGGCCTCTGCCATGGCTGCTGCAGAACCACAACACCAGACTTTTAACTTCACAACATTATTCAAGTCCCAGAGCTAAACGTGGCTTATTTTCCTGAAAGACGAATCTTTGAAAAACACCCAGGGTTGTTTAACAAATCTTCCTGCTGTTCTGAATGTAATGTCATATCCTGCAAGACTTTTCAAGACTATCCTTAAAGAAAAAAATCCATATAAAAAGGATGATTAACCCATTATTTCCCAAGTTACTTCTCCATTTCCCATTCCAGGAGACTAGAAATGACATATCTCCTCCTGTGTTTACCACACACAAGAAAACTTCAATATATAGTAATGGCATTACTGTAATGGCCATAATGTTCATCATTTTTACATTTAATTAAATGCAATTATATTAATGTGCTTCTCATAACACTGTCTTGATAAGTAATTAATTTAAGAAACTCCAAGTCAGCCATAAACAAAAGAGGTGACTTGTACAACACCTGAAGTTCCTGCTTGTCACTGTGCAGCGTTACCTTCCGGTGCTCGCTGCTAGCTGTGCTAGCTGGAAGTTAGCAGGACCGCGTCGCTCTGATTTCCCGGCGTCTCTGCTGGCCTCACGAGCTCATCTGACACACCTCATGGTGCGCTGAACACTACAACAAAAACAGAGGGACAGATCGCTCGCCATTTATCTTTCGTTACCGATCACTCTCCACGGATGTCCACAACAACCACCACTTCCGCACTTAGTTCAACAACGTCATGACGCAGATGTACGTCATTCTGGCCGCTCCATCGCAGCAGGGTAAACGCTGCAGGATGGGACCTCTGTGGATGGGACGTGTAGAAATGAAAGGAGCCTGGTTCTGGACAGGTGCACCTGAGTAAGTGCACAAATGAACCTTTTCAGAAGGTCGACATTTCTTATTTTTACATTCTTTATTCTAATATTCTAATATTTTGAGATGTGGATGTTTGATTTCCATGAGCTGTAAGCCATAGATCAATCATCAAGACAAAAGGCCTACAATATTTTACTCTTTGTAATGAATCTAGAATATATAAAAGACTTTTTAAATTAAATTCTGGGGGAAAATTAACTTTTTTAAATTAAGATGCATCTGCAGGCTAAGTAAAAAATGACACACTGATATGATGGACAAAGCTACAACTTACAATGATTTCATTGTTGATCGATTGATTGTTTTAAAAAAAAAACAAAAGTCAGAAAATAGTGAAAATGACTCTCAGAGTCCAAAGTGACATAGCTTCTTTTGTCTGACTGACAATATTTAGGAAATGTTATTGTTTAAGACACTGGAGCCTTTGAATCTTTTGACATTTTATCTGATAAATTAGTTCATTTATTATCAAAGTTGTTAAAGCTGGGGTGGGAAATTTATTTCAGAAGCATTTTTTGCTATATTTGTTGTCATCCCAACAGCAATCAATAAACACACACACACACACACATGCGCAGTATATGTGGTTAATGCAGGACAATGCTTTTACTTGGTCTGCTAGTTGATGTCTAATTTTAGAAGTGCAAATTTCCCAGCATACCTGCAATCAATCAAAAAAACTAAATTAATTGACATTGACCCATTAGGTAATCCTGCCTTGGTTTTTAGAATTTACAATATTTTATCCAATATTATATATAAGGCATAGGCATGGGTAATTCAATATCAAATTAAAATCATTTGTAATATTGTAAATGACAAAGTCAATGGAGTTCATAAATATCAAATTAATTTGAAACAAACCAGCTTTGGTCTTGTTTGTTTCTCCTTTGGTTTATCGCCCATCTGTCTTTCTGTCTGTTTCTGTCTATCTCATCCTCTGGAAAACGCACACATACACGCAAACACTTCCTAAGATGTTAACAGCCTTTATATAATATTAAAGTCAGGGGAACAGATGGATGGAGAGACACCAAGGCTCCCTGCAGGTATTAATAGAAAAATGAGAGGGTGGGGGGGGACAGAGGCAGAGATATGAGACGTGCTGCCAGAGTTTAGAGGATGAGAGGAAACATTTGGTGACTGGAGAGGATTAGAGGATTACTGACACAGCTGACTTACTCCCATCAGCATCATCACTTTGTTTCTCTCTCTGTTCATCATCTCCCTGCCTGTCTTTGTCTAGCTGTCGTCCAGTGTAGTCAGAGGACATACAGGAGGTCATGATCCAGTATGGAGATGTCTGGGTTCTTCATCCGCAGAGGAGGTGAGTCGGGAATGGGGCAGAGGGAGGCTTATACAGCACAGATGAAATTTGGAAGTTGATTTACCTCGTGTGATTTTAATTAGAGGCAGTTTTTGTCTTGAAAGTGTAAAAAGAAACATCCTCAACTTTTATGAGTGTGAGAAATGCTATCAACCAGCAAGATCACTGTATGCTGTTTTTAGACAATACTGTACGTCGTAAAACCTTTTTATTAGGATTGATTTTGAACAAGTTATGGGAAAAAACAAATAGGTAATTCTGTATCTGCTTTCCAGTGAATAGGAAATACATGCTGAATACCAGTCTTACTTTTACATTACGTTGACAGGCTCACTGAATTTAATCCTTTCTGTTACTTTGCCCTAAATGACGAGGCTTACGTAATTACATTTGCATGGGAAAGGGAGGATGAACCGGATGAAAAACCGGTGTTAAAAACAAGTGTAACAATTAGAAATTGTTAAGAAAGAAAGATTTAAAGTACGGTAGTTATGTAATGATGAAAACTTGGTGACAGTTTTTTTTCTTGCTGGCATTTGATTGTAGAACGCATGTCTGCCCCTCTCGAGTCGTTCAGAAGAAAATTGTAATCTCATTGGAACTTTGTTGCACTAGTCAATATGTTCATAGTAAAGCTCCCCTGTAGAATTATGTTTATATTCTGTGTTACTCACCAAAACGCATTGTGTGTATTGTTGACGTCTAACAAATCTGTTGAATGTATTTCCTTCTTCGTAAAACAATTTAAAAAAAGTACAAAGGGGCTTGTAGTGATAAACACACAGAAAATGTTACCAACTCTTCATTTCCCCCCAGCTGTATGGAGCTTTTTAGCCTCTTTTAGCTCATTGTTTGGGTTTTTCAGCCCCTAAAACACCACCTTCATCACACTTGTTTCCAGCCACTGAAGGCTGCTTTCTACCACGACCCACTGTACACTACCAAATTGCAGACAGACAAACTTAGCCACTATCTGGTGAACATATTGGAGTTGGTGGAGACCAAAACAGAGCTAAAAGCTGAGTGAATGTTGGCCTCTCTTTAGTCTGATGGTCGCTCTGTGTCTGCTGGTAGTGAAAGTTGAGTTTTTTAGCTTGTTCCACTGCCCCCAAGTGGACAAAAAAATAAATTAATGCACCTTTAAGAATTTATTAGATCCACCAAACAAGCTCGACTTCAATTTTTCAATCCAAACTAAAAACTCTGTGTTTGCTTTCTTATTTCCAGTTGCGTCGACGCTGACTGAGAGGCTTGGCGAAGAGAACGGCAGAATTAAACTACAAAGCTAGATTCAGCTTTCCACACTTGAACTACTCCTCTGAACAAGCTGCCCTCCCTCCCTCTTGCTTTCCGGGGAAATATGTGTCTCCTGTTCCCGGCACTTCTCTTTGTCCTCCTTGCCTTTTATTCTCCCCCATCCCTTTTCCCATTCGTCGAGGGCACAAAGTTGTGTCCCCACCAGTGCATCTGTTACGAGCACGCTGACCTGGTGGACTGCCGTGGCCGTGGGTTCGAGCATGTTCCCAGGGGTCTCCCACACGGCACGTGGCTGCTGGAGCTGGGAGGAAACAATTTGAGCGAGATTGGCTCTCGATCCTTCACTGGACTGTGGTCCCTGCGGGTGCTGGTGCTGACCAACAGCCAGATACAAGAAATACAACCACAGGTATGAACAAAGGGAAGAAGGAACTTTTAATGGGGATTTTATTTTTTAAAGTTTCTGAAAATTGCACTGGACACATTTAGAACATTTGAAAGAATGTTAACAGGTTTAACTTTAAGTTTATCAAAATATATTTTTGGACTTGCTGTATTAGAGAAGTTGAAGTGGAATCACTTGAAGCAGTTGAAGTACAATATGAAAAGCAGTCATCTGAAAAGTAATGCACACAACGCAAATCTTAAATTCCCATCGTTTTAGTTTGACTGCTGGACTACTCGCACGAGTGCTCACAACGTGACAAACGTGAATAAACGCAACCCGCCATTACTACAGCTGTATGAACCCAAAATAAACATTTTGCTGTGGTTTAGTTGCAATAAATGGATGAAACTGAGACCGAAATAACTACAATATGATGCAGATTTGTTGAACATAATGAATTCATGCTTTGTCAGGTCTCTCAGCAACATGACAAGCAAACTTAGAATGCTTGTTTTTCAAATAGAGCTCGGATCAATCAGGGCTATGCTATGCTAACTTCTTTCATAGGAAAGTACAACGATAGCTGGAATCAAGTGAGTGAAGATAAATCAATGTTTTTACAAATTACAAGTAAAAAGTTAATCTGAGCTCCTCCTGCTGTTAAACAACTCCATTATCAGAGCAGAATACAGTCAGACTGCAGGTGTTTATTTGTCCGTTTGACTTGCAAACACTGAAAGCCGTTAAATTATCAGTAAAAGTGTAAAATGAAAGCAGTTGAAAAGCAATGTTTAGAATAAGGAATGTAAGCACTGTAAATACCTTTTGAAGTAGAAATGCTGTGCACTGAACACAGGTCAATTGTTGAAGTGTAATCTCTAATCTAATCTCTCTGTATTTTCTTTATTTATTCAGAGGGACAGTGCACATTAATAAACATTTTTAACATTGCATCGATGTAAATATACCAGATTTAGCCAGAGTTGACACCAGTTGATATGTCTGTATGCCTTTCTCTCTCACCACAGGCATTTCTCTCTTTGTCATACCTGGAGAAGCTGGATCTCAGCTGGAACCAGTTATCATCTCTCCCTGTCGACTTCTCAGCCAGCCTGCCTGCTCTCAGAGAGCTGCGACTGGAGCACAACAACTTGTATCATATATCTGGATCCAGGTACCTATCAGCCTGTTGGCCCTCAGAGTGGAAAATCCATCTCTCTTCCACCACCACCATACCCCATACTCCTGTCATCCTCCTCCAGCTCCTCAGAGCAGAGACTGATGGGTGGGGAGGCATAGCTGCTCACTGTTTATATTGTTTATTCCCTGATGCCCTCTTCTTTTCATGCTGAATACAGTCATGCAAACCTGTTTCCTAACCAGTTTGCCTTGTCAACTTAAAAAGTCATGATATGTCAATGCTGTGTTTATGGCTTGTTTCCACTGCCCCCAAGAGGCCCAAAAAATCAGTTATTGCAGTTTTAAAGAGAGTGAAAAATGACTTCCAGCAGCTTACTTCAGTCTTGTCCACCCCCTCACCCGACACACCAGTAGGCCACACAAACCTCGTCTGCAACAAGAGAGTTTAGCTAGCAGTCGATGAAGCTACAGATGGCACATGTGGATTGAATGTTGTGATTGTCTCTCCCTCCTCCTGTCAGCTTGGAGTATCTGGACAACATGGAGAAGCTGGACCTCAGTCATAACCAGCTGGCGTCGGTTGGCCCCGGCGTGTTCAGGGGCCTCTCCAGGCTTAGACAGCTCTACTTACACAACAACAGACTGACAGTAGTGCAGCAGGGGAGCCTGGACATGCTGCCTGGACTAGAGGTGCATACATAACTCTTGAAACCACTCTGTGTACATACCAAGTGGTCGGGATGCCTGCCTGTCTGATCACCTGTCTGTCTGTCTGTCTGTCTGTCTGTCTAGGTGCTCCAGCTGAGTAACAACAACATCTCTCTGATAGACACTGATGCTCTGGCTCCTCTCTACAGCCTGGCAGTCCTCGCTTTGGAGGGAAACAGCCTGCACCACCTCAAGTTTAAAACCTTCATCAGCCTTCATACAACAGCTACACACATCCAGCTGTCAGGTTAGCTGTCTCACTACTACTTCTGTTATCCATGTCCATCTTTGTGTGTTAACCTTTGTTGTTAATCAAGTGAAGAGACACCACTGTGGCTCACAATAGGAACGTGCTATATAGGAAGTTGAAAAAAAAACCCCTGCTACTTAGATTCTCATTATTTCAAAACAAGAGAAACATCTCGTCACTTTATCTTGTTAAGTCATGACACCTTGCTGTTATCTCGTTAAAACGAGAACTTGGAAAAAGATGGTGTGTTGTTATAACAAGAAGTTTACATGTGCTTTTTAAATGAGAAAAAGTTCTAGTCAAAGCCTAAAGGGACAGTAAAGCAATGACCAACCATGTGACACGATGGATTTACACATGTGGCAGGAGGTTTTTATGCATTGTGGCTTTCGTATTGTTTTGTGGTACAGTACGTTCGGTGTTGGCTACAGGATGGCAGATGTTATCCGACAGGAATGAACATCTCCTGCCCCCCTGCCAGCTCGAGCAATACACACAAGGCCAGATGGCATGAGGGAGGATGGAGAGCTTAAATGCACATTCACTTTATGGCCTCTCAGTCATCAGCATTAAAGCCCAGTGTCCCACCTTCTGTCTATCACCAGGGAAGGTCTGACTACCACTCCTGATGATATTGGATCTCTCTAAAGTAGCAAACATAATAAACTATCCACTGCTGAATGGGCTCCACATATTCACCACCCTCTGACCGGACCAGAGACTGGTTTCATCAAAATAAAAACATATCTAAACACCTCTAGACCTGAAGTTGTGATTATGGGTACAATTGTCTTCATTAAACCTTTTATCAATTATAGTCAATTTACACTCCAATGTCCTCTCCTTAGGAAGCGAACTGATCTTTTTCATTTTACTACAATCAACTGAAGTTTCTTCAGTTCTTTTATTCTTTTATTCTTTGAGTACTTGTGGGACAAATTAAGTAATTCTCCTTGAGCATTTATTATATATTATTATACCTGGTAGAATGTAGAAAGATTTGTAAATAAGCATAAACACTTTAGCTTTTTACTTTAACTTATATAGATGTACAATACATATACATGCTGCAAAATAAAACATAAATGGATATTTACAATAAGTAAGATATGAAAAAGTCAAAAACAATTAAAAGATTCAGTTTTTTGTGTGTCTGGTCAAAATCTTCCAGGGGTCGGTTTGACTCGACACTCAACACTTCTGAGGCTGTATTATCTTTTTCATTGATCTCTACTTCTACCTTTATTCTTGCCCCACCAGGCAACCCATGGAGCTGTGACTGCGAGCTGCATCGCGTCTTCAGTAAGATCTTGCACGTTCGCCACCTCCACATCGACGACTACCACAACGTGACGTGCCACGACCCGCCGCAGCTGGCCGGGGCTTCGCTGGCCTGGGTGGACAGCCAGCTCTGCGTGGCAGAAACAGCCACCGTACTCGTCATCACTGTCACAGTGCTGGTCACCGTGGTGGCGGCTTTGGTGATGGCGGAGAGGAACAGGAAGAGGAACCGTGGGAAGAACTGGGACACTGAGTCACAGGCGCAAACGTAGAGCCTACCGCCCCGAGAACCTGTATGATAAACAGTGAGAGGTAGTGACCTAACCATGTGAACACCCTGAAGCCTGGTTGACACAATTAGACGATTACTTGAATGGACATTCCCTTTTTCCTTTGATATTCAAACAGGCAATGGAGTGGACTGTATGTCTAGAAGACCTGAAGGACACTACAAGTGTGGTTTGAGTTTTTGCTCATGTTTTCACTTTAAAGTATATTTTCCATATTGTTAAAGCTCCAATGTGCAGACTTAAAAAATAGAATTCAAGAGAACATGATGCAGCTCTTAGATTCACCAAATCCTCCACAGATTAGAAAAACAATGGTCAAAATTTAATGCAACAGAGGAAGAAAAATCCTGACTTATGTTCTTATACCAAGACTGGGTATAAAATTTCCCATAATTCAAGTCAATAAAGTATTTCATTAGATCCCCCCTGCCTGGTAAACACCCACATATTTCAAACTCCAGACATCCAGTTTCTAACACAGTTTTTTTTGACATCATAAGGACTATTATAAACAGTCCTTCAAGTGTAACATGAACAACAGTTTATTGGTGGAGTGCCCCTTTAATACTATCCTTGGTAGAATCAACTGTTGATGATGTGATTTCGTAATGCTCTGCAAATAATTGTAGAAATAAAAGAAGTTAATGATTGCAATAGTAATACAAACTTTAATAACAATACTCATATAATAATCAATCTTATTTTTATAATAACATAGGCTGTGTTTAAAAACAAAATTAGTTATTGAAGTTTTGAAGTATGCCTATGGCCGCAATGTCGAACAGTGGATCACAGTTCATTGCTTTTAAAATAAGTTAGGTTAGGTTAGTAAGGATTATTTTAAATTAAATTTTGCATATCAAGATATATATCTACAGTATATCCATCTCATCCTTAATAATATCATGAAAATTATTTATTATCAATTATTATTACCATATGTTTTTAACCAGGAGGATTTAGAGGGCAGTTAAGAAGTAGCATTGGCTGCTAACGCTAGTGTTAGCTAGTGCGTTGACAGTTTCTATCATTAACTTCACTGACCTTTGTAACATACAAAGCAGGGCTGAGAAAAGAATACAAAAAAGGCCCTACCTGCTCTACCAAGAAATAAAAACTAAGAACAATAAATTACTATACCCTCCCCTTCTAATCATGTTGTACAGTCCCTGAGCATTTGGTATTTTCTTTGAAACAATAATTAGCCAATCAAACTATATTTTCAGCCAGCATTGATGCTTCACAGATGATGCTCATAACAATAAATTGCAAACTTGTAATTTTAGACTTCTTGAGCCTTGTCTTATTACCTGCGTGTGTCTGTCAGATGTCTATTTCAAGCAGCCAGACAGACAGGCAGCACTAGACAGAGTTCTTCATGAGGAACACACTGTGTGTTTCTGGATTACTGCTGGACTGATCGAGGGAAAGGGATAGAGAAAAACAAAGTCCTATTGAGGTCACAGGCCAGATGTCAAGATGATTACTGCCAGACTGGAATACATTTATTAAATGTGTGTGTGTTGGTGGTATTAAAGAGGCAGAGACTGAGGCCAGACAGACTGCCTTTCTCTTGTCCTTTCATAATAATTAAGATTATTTTTGAAATCTCTGAATCCCAGCAGAGAAATCCAAGGCTTCTATACCCTTTAGTCTGCCATGTACTTCAGTGGATGAATGAATTCTGAGTGTGTAAATGTATCCTCAAATGCTAACAATGCAAAGCACCACATTTTACAGTTGCGAAAATGACTGCTTGCACAACTCTACATCTGTCAGTGATGGCCAAATGTTGATTAGTAAGTGTCTGAAATCCCAATTTGCTGCTAACTATTGAGTGCAGTATTGAGTGTCCATTGAATAGGGATCAGTGAAAGAGGGAGCAGTTTTAGACACAGCCCAACAAACTTTTCAAACACATTGTAAAGTAATTACGTAATTAATTACTCAGCAGCAAAAGCAAGGTGCTATATACTAACGTTAGCTACTTAACTTTCATTCCTCAGCCCAGCTTCGTCAAAGGTGCCTCAACTCCAAATCCTCCACACCCACACATCACATCTGCTGTATTTAACACGTGTAGACGTAGAGAACGAGACACTGTGGTTTAACAGACCTATCATTTGGAGGGATTAACTGACCATCCTACATCCTGTCATACAAGCTAACGTTAGCTAACACAGCTCTCCAGAATTCATTAACTCAGCTGCATTCTTGACACGCCTCAAACTCTAAACAAAACTAGGTGACTTTTTAATGAAGACTCTTTTGTCTAACAAGACAACTAAGAATGTGTGTCATCGGAATACTTTGGAATTACTAGCAAATATCTCCTCTTTGGTAAAGGGTTTACCCCAAAAGTAGATTTCAAGTGACGTGTAAAAATACTGTATCCAACTGAAAATGCTGCAATGCTAAAGTTTTTCAGCTATTAGCTGTGCATCACTGAAAAGCTGAAGGGAAGGATGGATATTTGGTTTTATGAAAGGGGACACATTTGACCTCTGTCCCTCTTTTAGGTAACAGATTTTAAAGCTGAACAGAACAACAGGGATTAGAGGGATCTTAACATCATAGTGACTGACTGAAGGATATTTCAGACAAACTGAAAGGTTAGGGGCTGAGGGGGGAGTTGTGACTTCTCAATCCTGATTTTACAGAAATACATGAAATGACCACGAACTCTTAACTCCGGATTAGTACGTGGCACCACCATGTAATTTGGGGGTTAAGAGTGGTCATTTCACTTATTTCTGTGAGATCACATTCAGGATTCTCATCTCCTGGTGGGTGAGAGTGACTGTGAAAATGTCCCAGTTGGTGAATAGGATTTCTCCAATTTCGCATCCAGGAATGAAGCAAACAGGGGTGGATGTTTAAAGCTAAAAGGAAGGCACCCTTTGTTGCACTGAAGTTTACTGTGATGTAGAGTTAAAAGAAGCTGTTGGGATGAGACAGTGAGGAATTATGAAATGTGTTCTCAGGGAAACGGAGAAAGAAGCAAATTGTTCAGTTGATCATCTCCTAGAATCCATTACCACTAGTCGCCTAAGGCGTAAATAATATTTAGTATGTAAGAACTACTTTCTGTGATGCACTCATTTCCATTTAGCTCTGCATAGATCTTGACTTTATAAACACTTACATTATAGCTGAGTTAAGTTTGAACATGAAAGCAGCTCCAGCTGTGATGGTGTTGGTTGAGCACCTCTGGCAGCCAGGGCCACACAAGACTCCCAGGGGAAGAGGACAGGAAGCTCCAAAGGCACTCACCTGGGAGAGCTGATCACAGCTGCAGCCAGTGGTAAAACATCCCGCTGCACTAAAGGGGCTCAAAAATAACATTAGAGCATAATGACAAAGCATGTTCTGTGAAAGATGGCTTAAACACATAGCGTATTTAATCATAGCTCAATTCACCTATAATTGTGTTATAATTATGAGGAAGGAAATACATGCTCAGTAATATTTCACATAAACTGAAGGTAACCCCACCACACCATGCCATTGTCTGATTATTTTGTATTTAAATGAACGCTTAATAAACCCAAATTACGGGAGAGATTTCAGTGAGTCACCACAGAGTGGAGTAATGCACACATCCCGTCTGTTTGACATTCTGGAAGAAATAGTTATATGAACAGTACAAGGAATAAAATATGTAGTCTGTATCAGCAATACTAGCCTGGGTATTAGATCATGTAGGGATTAAGTGGTATCTCACATCACTAGTACAGACTGATCCAGATCGCCAACAAGCGAAGGAAGTGAAACAGGAAACTGGGTAGTTTATGTTCATGGAAAGGGATTAAGATATTTGTTCTTAAATTGGAAGTGAACAGTTAGAAATAGCATATATATATATAAAGCCTAATATGTCAGAATAGCGTTCTACAGCAGCAGGAGAGGAGAGGCTCTTTAGTTAAAAGTGAGGTGGCTCTTAAAAGAGCCGTTGTGTTGTTGTAAAGGTGGTTTGAGAGTTTAAGCCCTCTCTCCGCGGATGCGTCGGGCCAGCTGGATGTCTTTGGGCATGATGGTGACCCTCTTGGCGTGGATGGCGCACAGGTTGGTGTCCTCGAAGAGGCCGACCAGGTAAGCCTCGCTGGCCTCCTGCAGAGCCATGACGGCGGAGCTCTGGAAGCGCAGGTCGGTCTTGAAGTCCTGAGCGATCTCCCTCACCAGGCGCTGGAAGGGCAGCTTGCGGATCAGCAGCTCGGTGGACTTCTGG